>NC_138772.1:13312114-13472114 GCF_965119305.1 Pelophylax lessonae
ATCAGACAGCCCGTGTGAAAGGGGCCTTCGGCTGTGGCATGGCGATGAGGAAAAAAAAAAAAAAAAAGATTATATTATATATATATATATATATATATATATATATATATATATATATATATATATATATATATATATATATATATATATATATATAAAAAAATTTTGTTATAATAATAGTAATTGGAAAAAAATATATATATATTTTTTTAATAATTAAAAAAAAAAGAAAAAAATATTATTTAGTTTTTACATTAAAAAAATAAATTAAATTAATAATAAATAACCACACTCCCTGTCAAAGGTAACTAACTGGACAGGGAGATGGTAATGCATTGTGAACAAACAGTGGAAACAGTAATTACAACAGTCATTACTCCCGGCCACCACAAGAGGGCGCCAGTTCCCCATTGGAAGCCTCATCTCAAGTAGGCCGAAAAGCCGGGGCCTCAATTTTCGGACGGCCCAGAAGTCCGTGCACTCCGTGCGCGGAAGTCCGTACAAAAATGACAGGACACCCTCTGCAGGGCACCCCAGGCGCCAGGTCGCTAATTCTAGTCGCAAATGCGACCTGGTGCCCGGGTTTTGTCGAGGCCTGGCATACAACACCAAGCCTATTGGGCATACCTAGGCTCAACTGGTCTCAAGGACCAGAACTATCTATATATAAACAACGAACTATAACCCGCCCCCCCCCTCCCATTCCTTGCGCAACATGCCTCCCCTCCCCGTATATTAGGATAAAGAAGTCCACACCAAACTAGCAAATTCAGGATGAAGGCGATACTCCTACATCCTCAAATATTGTCTAGATTTCCCATCTACAGTCTTACATCCTAAAGGTCACAACTCCGGTGAATCAAAAAGGTTCATTCTACTAGTACTTCGCCATCAAATCATGTACAGTAAAACCTTGGATTACAAGCATCTTATATCAAAGCAAATTTCCCCATAGGAAATAATGGAAACTCCGATAATTCCACACCCATTTATTCAGAAGTCCTTTTGTTTATAGTCCATATAAAAAGATTCTAGCAATATGATTGGTTGTGTAACCATAAAATGTCCATCCACAAATGGCCGCCTCCACAAGGGGATTAGAAGCAAAATCCAGCAGGAGCTACAGAGTATAAAAGAGAAGAGAGGCGCCTCTAAGACTGGCCATACATTATTCAATTCTCTGGTACGATTTTCCTTTAGATTTACCAAAACCATATAATATAAGGTCAAACCTAAACACTTTCACTTTGAATTTAATCAAGCAGGCCCTTGCACTATGTAGTTGAAGGTAAATCCAAAGGAAGTTTAATAAGAAAATTGTATAATGTATGGCCAGCTTTAGTGTAGCAATATGGTTACATTTAATGAAGGTTGAACATTTAGCAACTCACATGGCACATCTAAGTATGCCGGCATCCGGGGTAAAGCTGTCCACATAGACCATCCTCCGCACCCTCGGCTCTCATGACCGTCAGTCTGCAATGGTGACCGTGAAGACTACCCTGCAGTAGAGCGATCTGAAAGCGAGGCTTGAAGTGTTTGTGGAGCGCAGTGTGGAAGGGATGACATCGATGGTGGTGCGGAGGACGGTCTATGTGGACAGATTTACCCCAAATGCCTGCATACTTAGATGTGCTTGTTTTAACCACTTGCCAACCTCCTGCCCCATATATACTGTGGCAGGCTGGGTCGGCTGCGCGAATCCTGTACCTGTACAAAGATCCACAGGAGCGCGCCTACCCCCTCTAGGCAGCTGGGATGCTGATCCATGGGACTGGTGGCGCCGATTGCCACCTGGCCTGACACCCGGGATCGCTCCCTGCAGAGAGAGGACGGTCAGCTGTTGTAAACACATCTGACCGTTCTTCTCCCTGAAATGATCACAGAGCCCCTGTGATCCTTCTATATAGGAACGCAGGTCTCTTTGGTCATTCCACAAGCACCTCCCCCCACAGTTAGAAAACACTCCCCTAGGTTTACAATTAACCCTTTGATCACCCACAATTTTAACCCTTTCCCTGCCAGTGTCATTAGTACAGTGACAGTGCATATTTTTAGCACTGATTACTGTAGTAATGTCACTGGTCCCCACAAAAGTGCCAAAAATGTCAGTTAGGGGTCCGATCTGTCTGCCGCAATACCGATAAAAATCACTGATCACCGCCATTACTAGTAAGATAAAAATGACAGAAATCTTTCCAGTAGTTAGTAAACGCAATAACTTTTGTGCAAACAAATCAAAATACTCTTATTGAGATTTTTGCCAAAAAATATGTAGCAGAATACAAATTGGCCTAAGTGCCGGTTCACATATGTGCAGCTGCGGCGATCGCATGTAATATCGGAGCGCACTGCTCCTTCATTACATGCAATCGGCTGTGCGGTGCGAATTCAGCCATACACTTTGTATGGCTAAATTCGCACTGCACCCGCAGCAAACTCGCACAGGACCCTTTTTTGCAGCCGCATCAGGATCGGATCGCACAGCGGTTCACACTTGTGCGATCCATCCTGTGCGAACTGTCAGATCGCACTGCGATATGCAATCAAACTGGGGGTGTCGTTAACATTTCATTGACACCCCCAGCGTATCGCATATGGCAGTGTGAACTGCCAGGGGTGCGTTTGCGATGCGGGAACAGACTGCGTATTCGCAGCCTTCCCGCATCGCATCAGTGTGACCCGGCACTTAAGGGATGAAAAATGATTTAAAATTATTTTTTTTGAGAATGTTGTATAGCAGAAAGTGAAAAATATTTATTTATTTTTCAGAATTGTCGCACTTTTTTGTTTATAGCGCAATAAATAAAAATCACACAGGTGATCAAATACCACCAAAATAAATCTCTATTTGTGGGAACAAAAAGTACACCATTTGTGTTGGGGTACAGCGTCGCACGACCGCGCAATTGTCAAAGTAACGCAGTGCTGAATCGCAAAAAATGGCCTGGTCATTAAGGGGGAAAATCCTTCCTATTTCTGACACTTGTTTACATGTTAAAATAGCTATTTTTTGCTAAAAAAAATTACTTAGAACCCCAACACATTACAATGGATATAAAAAGTCTACACACCCCTGTTATAATGTCAGGTTTCTGTGATGTAAAAAAATTTAGACCATGATAAATCATTTCAGAACTTTTTCCACCTTTTTAATGTGACCTATAAACTGTACAACCCAGTTGAAAAATAAACTGAAATCTTTTGGGGACAGTTAAAAATAAAATAATGGGTTGCGTAAGTGTGCACACCCTCTGATAACTGGGGATGTTGCTGTGTTCAGAATTAAGCAATCGCATTCAAACTCATGTTAAATATGAGTCAGTACACACCTGCCATCTTTGAAAGTGCCTTTGATCAACCCCAAATAAAGTTTAGCTGTTCTAGTAGGTCTTTCCTGACATTTTCCAAGTTGCATTCTACAGCAAAAGCCATGGTCCTCAGAGAGCTTCCAAAGCATCAGAGGGACCTCATTAACCACTTAAGTCCCGGAAGATTTTACCCCCCTTCCTGACCAGGGGGTTTTTTTGCGATTTTTTTTTTTTTATTTTTTTTTTTACTGCGTGACTTTAATGGACAATTGCGCGGTCGTGCGACACTGTACCTAAACGATTTTGATGTCCTTTTTTTCCCCACAAACAGAGCTTTCTTTTGGTGGTATTTGATCACCTGTGCGATTTTTACTTTTTGCGCTATAAACAAAAAAAGAGCGTCAATTTTGCAAAAATAACTATTTTTCACTTTTTATGAAATTCCCCCCCAAAAGTAAAAATCTAAATTTTTTAACATTTTCGGCCAATTTTTTTTATGCTACCTATGTTTGGTAAAAAAAATTGCAAAAAGCGATTGGTTTGCGCAAAAGTTATCGCGTTTACTAACTAAGGGAAAGATTTTTGTCATTTTTGGTGGGTTTTTTTTTAACGAGTAATATCGGCGATCTGCAATTTTTTTTTTTTTTTGCGGGACTGTGACATTGCGGCGGACAGATCGGACCCTTGACTGACGTTTTTTACACTTTTGGGGTTACCAGTGACATTACTGCAGTAATCAGTGCTATATATATGCACTGTTACTGTAAAAATGACACTGGCAGGGAAGGGGTTAACTGTATTGGAGAGGGAGGGGTTAAGTGTGTCCTAGGGGCGTGATTCTAACTGTAGTGGGACAGGTCTCCTATTGTAAAAACAGAGATCAACGGTTCTACATAGTAGAACCGTCTGATCTCCATTTTTACACAGGGGAGAATGACAGGCGGCTTGTTTACATAAGCCGCCCGCCTTTCTCCCGCTCTACCGACGATCGTAGTGAGACATCGGGTCCGCCGGTCACACGCCCGGACTTCTCTGTGAACGAGCCGAGGCGGGCGCGCGCCTCAGCGCTCGCCCGCTATTGGCTCGAAACCCGGTGACAGGCTAGCGACGTAGATCTACGTCACTCTGCCTGGCAGGGGCTGACTGCCGCAGTAAATATACTGTGCGCAGTCGGCAAGCGGTTAATAAAAGGTATCAGTTAGGAGAAGGGTACAAAAGAATTTCCAAGGCATTAGATATACCATGGAACACAGTGAAGTCGTCATCAAGTGGAGAAAATCTGGCACAACAGTGACCTCACCAAGAACTGGACGTCCCTCCAAAATTGATGAGAAGGAATCTGGTCAGGGAGGAGCCAACAGGCCTACAGCAACATTAAAGGAGCCGCAGGAATATGTGGCAAGTACTGGCTGTGTGGTCCATGTGATAACGATCTCCCGTATTCTTCATATGTCTGGGCTATGGGGTGGAGTGGGAAGACGGAAACCTTTTCTTACCAAGAAAAACATCCAAGCCCGGATACATTTTGCAAAAACAGATTTGAAGTCTCCCAAAAGCATGTGGGAAAATGTGTTCTGGTCTGGTGAAACCAAGGTTGAACTTTTTGGCCAGAATTCCAAAAAGATACAACACTACACATCACCAACAGGAAACCATACCCACTGTGAAGCATGGTGGAGGCAGTATCATGTTTGGGGCTGTTTTTCTTCAGCTGGAACAGCGGGCCTTAGTCAAGGTAGAGGGAATTATGAACAGTTCCAGATACCGGTCAATGTTGGCACAAAGCCTTCAGGCTTCTGCTAGAAAGCTGAACATGAAGAGGAACTTCATCTTCCAGCATGACAACGACCCAAAGCATCCATCCAAATCAATAAAGAAATGGTCGAGCCAGAAGAAGATTCAAGTTTTGGAATTGCCCAGCCAGAGCCTGGACCCGAATCCCATTGAAAATCTGGGGTTGATCTGGAGAGGGCTGTGCACAGGAGATGTCCTCTCAATCTGACAGATTTGAAGTGTTTTTGCAAAGAAGAGCGGTCAAATATTGCCAGATCAGGATGTGCCATGCTGATAGACTCATCCCCAAAAACACTGAGTGCTGGAATAACATCAAAAGGTGCTTCAACAGAGTATTAGTTTAAGGGTGTGCACACTTATGCAACCATATTTTATTTTCACTTTCCTCTACCTAAAATATTTTAGTTTGTTGATCACTTGAGTTGTAAAGGTTAAAGTTCTGGAATGATTTCTTTGTCATTTTTTTAACATCACAAAAACCGAACATTTTAACAGGGGTGTGTAGACTTTTCATATTCACTGTGTATGTGAGAGACCCTAGAAAAAAAAAAAAGAGATGGTTTAAATACTTTCACACTGTATTTGCGCAGCGGTCTTAGAAACACAATTTTTTTTTGGGGGGGGGGGGATACACTTTTTTTTAAAATTTCAAATAATAAGAAAACGGGTAAGTTAGCCCAATTTTTTTTTTCTATATTGTGAAAGGCAGGGCTTAACAAATTTGTTTGGAATCTAGGAGCCAGCTAAAAAAGTTAGGAGCCAGTTTTTTTTTTTTTTTTTTTTAATAAAGCTTTATTTTCAATGATGAAAATAACCGATCTTAAATTTAAACAGTGTAGCAAGGTTGGGGCAATAGGAGATCCAGTGACCAAGAGTAACATATGCCACCTTAGGCCCCTTTCACACGAGCGCCTACGCTAAGCAGAATCCGCATGCTCAGTGGGGATCTCTCTGCTGATCCCCGCTGAGCAGGCGGATGACAAGTCCTGTCCGCTCTGCTATGCAGACACAGCCCATTCTCCTCTATGGGGCAATCAGATGGAAACGGACCGTCTGTTTCCATCCGATGCCATCCAATCCGATTCACTGGACGGATGATAAATAGAACCACCATCCGTCTGTTTTTGGCGGACAGGATCGGATGGCGGCGGCTTGCCACTCCATAGAGACTGAAGGGTCCGATCAGGTCCGCCTGAAAAACTGACAGGCGGACCTGATCAGAAAGCCAGTGTGAAAGGGGCCATCGGCTGTGTGGCATGGCAGGGAGATGATGAAAAAATATATATATTTTTTTTTTTTCCATAAAAGATTCTTATTGTGAATAAGGGATTATAATGCAAAACAAAAGATCAACACATTGCAAGGAGATTACAAAATGCAATTTTTAAAGTAAGGCCCCTTTCAAATTCCGTTGCGGACCGTGCTCTGCTCAGCGGGGATCGATCCGCCCATCCCCGCTTAGCCGGCTGATGACAGCTCCGTCTCCGCTCTGTGTGCGGAGAGGGAGGTGTCAGAGCCCCGCTGCTCTCTATGGGGAATCGAATGAGAGCGGACCGGACCGCCTGTCCGCTCTCATCCGATCCGATTCGATCCCCAGGACGGATGGAAAATAGGGTTTCCATCCATCCGGATTTCACGGACAGGATCAGATGCGGATGGCAGTGGGTGTCAGCGGACATGTGCTGCCCCATAGGGCTGAATGGGGCATCCGATCAGATCCGCCTAAAAAACTGACAGGAGGATCTGATCGGAACGCCCGTGTGAAAGAGCCCTAACACTCTTTTTTTGCAGAAGGGCATAAATATGTAGAACACATTATCCTTGAACTTCCAGGAGAGAGCGGTGTAAAATGGGATTTAAAAATAAAAATATCAAATACCCACACTCCCTGCACACTTACCTTTAACCACTTAACGACCAGCCACGTAGATCTACGTCGGCTGACTTTGAGTGGTTATACCGGGATGATGCCTCTAGCTAGAGGCATCATCCCGGTACCGTTGTTTGAAGCCGACGGTCGGCTTTCCGTCGGTAACGATCGATGCGGCTCGGGAGCCGCTCGATCGTTACCCGGGGGGGTGGGAGGGGACGTCCCCCCCCCCCCTCCCGCCGCCTTCCGCGGCTTTGCTCGGGGCTCCCGTCCCACCGGGAGCCCCGAGCACCCAGCCGGCGCGTCCGCCGGCTGGATGGAGTCCCGATGAATGCCGGAAACAGCATCGATCTGGTCTCCGATGACGTAACCCGGAGGCGGCGTCCATGACGTCACATCCGGGTTACTCTGCTGCAAAAGGCGGCAGATTTGAAAAACGGCTGTATGCAAAAATGCCGTTTTTGGCGTTTTGCATACAGGGAAGTGTAGTGGAGGGGTTTGGGGTCTTTTAGACCCTCGATCCCTCCATAAAGTGTACCTGTCACTACATATTGGTGTCACAAGGGATGTTTACATTGCTTGTGACAGCAATAAAAGTGATCAGATTTTTTTATTTTTTTTAAAAACCTGTAATAAAGTTAAAAAAAAAAAAGAAAAAATAAATAGGAAAAAAAAAAAAAAATTTAGCCGCCCCCCGTCACTGTTAGTTCGCGCACAAAAAAAAAACGTATACAGAAGTCGAGCCGCAAATGAAATCGCTGTTCAAACCACACATGTGAGGTATCGCCGCGATCGCCAGAGCGTGAGCAATAATTTAAAAAAAAGAGCTACACTCTAACTCTAAACTGGTAACCGTTAAATAAATTTAAAGCGTCGCAGATTGAGATCTCTATTGACCGTAGTTTGTGGCCATCCCACGGGGGGGCGCAATTTTAAACCGTAACATGTTTGGTATCTATTTACTCGGCGTGACATCATCTTTCACAATATACAAAAAAAATGGGCTAACTTTACTGTTTAGTATTTTTTAAATGCAGTGAAATGTGATTTTTCAAATTTTTTCCAAAAAAATGGCGTTTTAAAGACCGCTGCACAAATACCGCGTGACAAAAAAATTTGCAATGACCGACATTTTATTCTCCAGAGTCTTTGCTAAAAAAATATATATAATGTTTGGGGGTTCTAAGTAGTTTTCTAGGAAAAAATACTGGTTTTAACTTGTGAACAAAAAGTGTCCGAAATAGGGCTGGGGGTAAAGTGGTTAAGCAAAGGGCACCAGATGAAGACTGCAAAAACTTCTGTCTCTCCACCTCTTGGGAAGGAGAAGGGTGGGCATTGAGAACAAGCAGTGGAAATTCCTTGCATTCCTAGTTACTGCTTGTTGTCATACTCCCGGCCTCCACAAGAGGCTGCCAGTTCCCCATTGGCAGCATCTCAGTGAAGAAGGCCCAAAAGCCGGGACCTCAATTTTCGGATGATGCGGTAGTTCGAGCGCTCGGGTGGGGGGGCGCAAAGCGACAGGACATCTCCTGCAGTGCACCCCAGGCGCCAGGTCGCTAATTCTAGTCGCAAATGCGACCTGGCGCCCGGGGATTGTCGAACCCTGGTGAAAGGTAATGTTACACCGAGTAAATACCCAACATGTCATGCTTTAAAATTGCACACACTCGTGGAATGGTAACAAATTTTGGTACTTAAAAAATCTCCATAGGTGACTCTTTAAAAGTTTCTACAGCAGGTTACCAGTTTAGAGTTACAGAGGAGGTCTAGGGATAGAATTATTTTTTTGCGTTCTAAACAAATAAAAGCAACAATTTTGAAAAAAAAACAAAAACTTTCACTTCTGCTATATAACACCCCCCCCCCCCCCCAAATAAAAAATACATTTTTTTTAACATTTTAGGCCAATTTGTTTTCTGCTAAATATTTTTGGTTAAAAAAATCCCAATAAGCGTATTTTCATTGGTTTGCGCAAAAGTTATCACGTCTATTACCTGTGGGAAAGATTTATGTCATTTATTTTTTTTTAAACTAGTAATGGCGGCGATCTGCGATTTTTCTTTTTTTTTTTTTTTTTTTTTTTTTTTTTTTTTTTTAGCGGGACTGTGACATTGCGGCGGACAGATCGGACCCCTAACTGATATTTTTGGGGGAACCAGTGACATTACTACAGTAATCAGTGCTGAAAATATGCACTGTTACTGCATTAATGACACTGGCAGGTAAGGGGTTAACAGTATAGGTGATCAAGGGGTTAAATGTGAGCCTAGGGGAGTGTTTTCTAACTGTATGGAGACGGGGCTTGTGAAATGATCATAGAGACCTGTGTTCCTATTAGAGCTGCACGATTAATCGTATGAAAATCGCGATCTCGATTCACCCTCCTGACGATCTAAACCTGACATTTGCTCGATTCTTTGCATAGCTGCATAGCAGAGAGAACAGCTGTGGAAAAAAAAAAAAAAGCCTCCTGGCAAACGCCTATCAGCATTAAGGCTGCATTCACACTTGAGCGTAGCGATTTTTACCGCGATTTTACCGCGATTTTTTTCAGGCGTTTTTCATTGACATCTATCAAAAATGCTGGTAATCAGCCCAAAAAGAAGCTCATGTACTTTTTTTAGCTACAGGCGTTTTGCAAAACGCTCAGATGTGAACAGGGGCCATTTAAATGAATGGGGTTTTACTTGTTGGGCGTTTTGGAAGCGTTTCTTTTGAGCGTTTTTGGAGCTGAAAACGCCCAGGTGTGAATGGAGCCTAAGCGCCGGTTCACATAGGAGCGACGCTACTTTCAGGGGCGACCTCCGAGATCGCGGTGCGAGCAGCGCGCCGCGACCTCGGAGCGGCCGCCACGGACTTCATAACATTGAAGTCTATGGCGGTCGCCTCCTGGTTGCCCCAAAGAAGCTCCGGACCCTTTTTCTAGGTCGGAGCGACTTGTGTCGCTCCTATTAGAACGGGTCCGCAGCTTTCCTATGGGAGGCGACCTGTGAGGCGACCAGGTCGCCTCACAGGTCGCCCTAGTGTGAACCGGGGCTTAGTCTCCCAGTAACTATAAACAAAAATGATTACATTGTATCTTTTCCTTCCCTCTGCCAGGGAGAAAGGAAGTTTAACCTCTTAAAGGCTAGACCTTTCTCTGACACTTGTTGCTTGCAAGTTAAAATCAGTTTTTTTTTTGCTAGAAAAGTACTTAGAACCCCCAAACATTTTATATATTTTTTTAGTAGAGACCCTACAGAAAAAAATGGTGATTGTTGTAATATTTTATGTCACACTGTATTTGCACAGCAGTCTTTCAAACGCAATTAATAGACTTTAATGAATAAAAAAACGTAACAGTAAAGTTATCCCAATTTTTTTTTTTGTTACACAGAGAATCGTGATCTTTATTCCAAGCTAAAAAATCGTTATTCTCATTTTGGCCAGAATCGTGCAGCTCTAGTTTCTATATAGAAGGATCACATGAGCTCTGTGATCATCCCAGGGAGGACGGTCGGCTGTGTTTACAACATCCGACCATCGTCCTCTCTCTGTGGGGAACGTTTGAGAGTGTCATGCGGCAATCGGAGCCGTCTGACGCACGCATTGGCTTCCCCACTGACGATCGGGGGGTGGTTGCGTGCGCTCGCCCCCCAGTTCCTCTCAGGCGAGCGACATAGGTCTACGTCGTTCTGCCTGTACGAGCCACTCTGCCGCAGTAAAAAGGCTGTGGGTGGTCAGGAATTGGTTAAATCCAGGAGCTTGCATTCACTAGATCTGGTTTCCCACAGTACACAGAACATGGAAATTTAATCATTTAGTAAATATAAACTGCTAAATATCTTTTTTCATCAGCAGTATATAGCAGTTTTTAGCCTTTTTACACAATGCACCCCTAGGTTCCACAGAGTAGAACACGCATGATTTACTGCATATACAGGATGATTTTACTGTTGTGGGTTTAGTAACACTTTAACCTTTCCCTGCTGTATTCAAAACTTTCTGGTGAGTTATTATTATACAGGATTTATATAGCGCCAACAGTTTGCGCAGCGCTTTACAATGTGAGGGAAGACAATACAATTCAATACAGGAGCAACTAGGGTTCCTTTTGTGCTCTATAATGTTTTTAAAGATTTTGTTTGTTACAAACATTCGTGCAACACAAAAAATACTACTACTTTTTGTTTTATTCTGTATGTCCTCTGCTTTCAGATATTATATAGTTTTATGTTGATTTTTAAGTGATTAAAGTGTTTGTAACGTTATTAAACAAATTCACTTTCAGCCCCTCTCCTGTATCCAGCGGTAATGCACAGTGTAAGTGTTTATTAAAAAAGAAGCCTCTAAATAACTTTTTTTTTTGTTTTTTTTTGAGATCTTCAGACCGGTCATGTGACTCCAGGCTGCTCTGCTACTCAGATCCCCGGGCTACAGTGGGAGGGGCCAAGCTCTCCCTCTGACATCAGCCGTGAGGTCACGTGACCGCTGGACTGGCTGCTCAGCCCCTCCTGCTGTATCCCTGGATCAGAGTAGCAGAGCTGCCAGTCACATGACCCGCCTGAAGAGATCTATTTAGAGGCATCAATTTCAATAAACACTTGCTCTGTGCATTATCACTGGATAAAGGAGAGGGGCAGGCAGTGACATTTGGTAAAGTTGAATGTATTACTAAGGCCCCTTTCACACTTGGAGTCCGTCGGTGGACTTCGTTTTTCTCAGCGGGGATCAAACCGCCGATCCCCCGCTGAGCAGGCGGATGGCATCTGTGTCTCCCCTCGGTGTGCTGAGACGGAGCTGTTAGATCCCCGCTGTTCTCTATGGGGGAATCGGATGAGAACCAACGGACCCTCTGTCCGTTCTCATCTGATCCCATCCGATCCGCTAGACGGATAGAAAATAGGGTTTCCATCCATCCAGATTTACCTGATCGGATGTCAGTGGACATGTCTCTGCTGACATTCAATGCCCCATAGAGATGCATGGGGCATCCGTTCATATCGCCTGAAAAACTGACAGGTGGATCTGAACGGTCCGCTAGTGTGAAAGGGGCCTAATAGAGGCAGGAGGGGAGGGTGGCGGAGACAGCTCATACAGACACATGGAGCTGACAGGCAGAGAGTAGAGCTGCAGATGACGGAGGCATGGAACTGACTACAGTGTCAGGGCTCAGCAGCCATGATAATCCGTAGTCAGTTTACATGGGGGAGGGCAGAAACAGGCTGGATCAGCCAGGTTTTTTTTTTTTACAGTTTAGAAAGGGGCAGGTTAGACCGCACAAGCACTGTACTGTTTAACCTGCTATTAGGGAACAGGATCTATTTTTTTTTTTTTTTTTTTTAAGGTTACACTCTTAAATGTGGATTATATATGTATATGTTTTTGAAAAAAGGAGACATTGGTCCTTGCAGTAAACGGGTAAAAACACATTGTTTAGGTAAATTTATGGGAATCAACCAATGAGATTGTGTTAGGTCTCTTTTAAGATGGGCGTTCTGCTATGTAATACAATTCTGGTTTTACTCTCCTGCATTGTAGGGTCAGAAGATGCAATCTACTTCTTTGAAGATCAATAGTAAAGTCTGTGTGTCAAATCCCGACGTATTGTCTACCTTACCTGGGGAACCAGATGCTCAAAGGTAATCTGCAATGGCAGAATTCTGCTCATCTCGGGCACCGTGCCTGTGTAATTACATATGCATATTTGTGTGTGCCCTAATCCTTCTTGGGGGGAACACAACGAACAGACATTTTGAATGTGAAAATGTTATTTGTTAACTTTGGAACATTTGAGTCAAACATGCATTTTTAATTTGATACAATTATACAGTGATGTATTACAAAGCTGCGCTCACCTCTATTCAAAAAATGAAATTATTTAGTTTGAAATAAATATATAGATCAAATATAATCTAGTGTAATGCAATAGTATACTCAATAAATAAATAAATCCTGGAAGGGAGTGGAAAAAGTGCAATTGGTGATAACTGTAGGATTAAGTATACATGTGACAAATCAAAACAAGTCCCAATAACGTTATCCAAAAAATGATAAAAAGAGAGTCTCTGATGGGAAACCATTCAAATGCACTTCTATCTTCAATCCCTCCACCAAGACTGGACCACCCGGTGTGCACAAAAATGCTTACCGGAATGAACAGACCCCTTATTATAGGGGGTCAATTCAAGCAGGAGTTATATACAGGGTAAATATGCGGCATCCAGTAAGTGTCTGCACCCGACAGAAAACATCCACCTGATATCCACCTAATACAGTCCTCACAGCCAAGCTCCGTGTTCCTCAGTTGTTGTAATAAAGAACAAGGGGGCTCACATAGTGAAGTATGCTTTAAATGGGTTTATTTGAATAAAAGCAATTGCACTTATATGGTAGCAGAAGTATAAAAACGTGTAAGAGAGACACAAGCCGCAGATTCCGAGGACGACGCCGCTTCCACGTTCCAATTTGCGTACCACCTGGTCCCGGAAGTGACGTAGTAGCGTGGTGTTGCGATCAGACGTTCCGACGCGTTTCGTCAGCACATAGGCTGTCGTTATCAAAGGTCATTTTTAATTTACATTGTTAAAATAGTATTTAATATGGTTGAACAAGTTTATTATGTACTTTGTCCTCTTGAACTAGGTTTGCTCTAGCTATGTATCAGGGTTCATTAACCACTTCCCGCATACCGACGTACCTGTAGGTTGGCTTGATGAAGTGGTTGTACCGTGGTGATGCCTGTAGCTGTTGGTTTTTTTTTTTAGAGCTGGTGGTCGGCTTTTTGGAGAGAACAACTGATGCGGCTCAGCAGCTGCTCAGCCATTATCGCAGCCACCGGACGGGGATGACCCGCCGCCTTCCGCGGCTCTGCCCGGGTCTCCCTTCCCACCGAGAGACCCGAGCAACCAGCAGGCACGTCCTTCGGCTGCTTGGAGTCCTGAACGAAGCCTGATTCGGATTAGATTGGGTCTTCGATCATGTAACTAGGATAGCAACGTCACTTCTGGTTTACTCTGCTGCCAACGGCGCTGATTTATAAAAAGCGACAGTGTTAAAAAAATGCAGATTTCGGCTTTTTGAATACTTTGATGTGCATTGGAGGCATTTGGGGTATTTTAAACACCCGATCCCACCATAAAAAGTACCCGTCACTGCATATTACTGTTACAAGGGATGTTTACATTCCTTGTGACAACAATAAAAGTGATCAGTGTTTTTTTTTTTTTTTTTTTTTTTTTTTAGTTAAAAAGAATAAAATGGGAGGAAAAAAAATATTTTTTCTCTTACGTCCTCCGACAGTCGCCGCCTCTTCATATTCGTCACATATGGGTATTAGACTTTGCTCCGAAGGAGTAGCTAGGCAACAGAATATGTTAACAATAAAGCTTTAACATATCCCACCCTCAAGGGGTGGTCCCCTCAGTCAATACCCTCCTACTTCCTGCAACCATATCTCAGTTTTAATGTCTAGCTTGTCAGGAGTGGCTGGCTCTCTCTGTGCTGGGACTTTTTGTCCCAGACTCTTTCTTCTTTTTAATATTTTGTTTGAGTTTTCTCTCTACCTTTAATTAGCTGTTATTTTTGTCAGCATTAGTTAGTTCTTCGGACGAAGAGGATCATGCGGACTGGGTCTCGGGCTGATCCCCCTGGTCGCAGGTCGTGGGTCAGTGGCTTCCCAGTCTGCCATCGAGCGTTCAGCCAGGTAACGCTCCTGGCACAGTGAACGACCCATCCCTGTTCGGTGCAGGGATGATTGGTGAGGTGGCTACCTCACCGGACGCTGTGCGGTTTCTTAACCGCCATTGTGTGCGTCTTGAATTGCGACTCTCCCTGCCTCATGTGCAGTGGCTTGTTCGCCTGTGCGGGTTCCCCACGCCACGTGAGGTAAGTGTATTTATGTGGGGACATGTCTGTCTGGGGGGGGTCTCAGTCTGGGACTGTGTAACCTGCCTTTAAATCACACTGCTTGTCTCCCTATCTCTCGGCTGCATGCTGTGGGCTGCAAGGGGGGGGGGGAGCTGTATGACACTGAGTGTGTCAGACTGGGCTGTGTGAGGAGCTGTGTGCTGTGGGGCATGTTGGGGCATATACAGCGATCGCTGCGGCGATCTAAC
The DNA here is from genome assembly GCF_965119305.1 of Pelophylax lessonae. Classification (NCBI taxonomy): domain Eukaryota; kingdom Metazoa; phylum Chordata; class Amphibia; order Anura; family Ranidae; genus Pelophylax; species Pelophylax lessonae. Next base: position 13,327,186 of record NC_138772.1, read on the forward strand.
ATGTATCCATATAATGGAATGAAATTGTGTGTGTTTTTATGCACTGTGGAGCGGCGATTTCGGCGCCAAACGACGCCATTTTACCGGCGCCCGCTCCGGCCGCCTGGTTTACATGCACGGCGGCCATTTTCTTGTAGCCTCCATAGGCTTACATAGAGCGCCCTGGCAGCATCACTTCCTCTTTCCTGGAAGCACCGATCGAGGCAGCAGCAGCAGCGGAGTCTCCTCAGGTTTTATCCTTCTATTCCTGTGTTCCATTGCCTGTATTCAGTCTGTATATTCCCTGTGGGGGCCTCATTGTGCCTGAGTGTGGTGCGGTGGGCTGCGCTTGCCGCGCTTGCTGAAAGGGGGCAGTTAACCCTTGGTTGTCTGGCATACAGGGGCAATGGATTCTCAGGAGGGCAAGTTTCCCACAGTATTGGTGGAAAGCCAGGGGACCGCTGTTTCCCCCCCAGGGGGGGATTTAGCCACTATTGTGGCTGGCCTTGCTGCCCAGGTGCAAATGCTAGTGGCTGCTCAATCTACTAAACGGCCCAGAGTTGCTCTGTCCTCTGATTCTGAGGGTGAAGGTGATGGGGCTGTTCTGGCAGGGACCCCCCTATCGGGGTCCCGCTCCTCTCTTGATCTAGAGGGGTCTGAGGTAGAGGCTGAAGTTGAGGGGGTTGATAATTCTCCCCCTGGCTCGCCTGAAGAGCTTGCAATCATGGATGAGTTGATTGCTTCCATTAAGCAGACGCTGCGTTTGCAGGACGAGGTGTGTCCCCCAGCTGCCTTGGCGGCGTATGGGACGCAGAGAAAACGCAGGACGCCGCAGGTTTTTCCCTGCAATGCTGATTTTCAGCGCGCTGTTAAGGACCAATGGCGCGATCTGCGCAAACCTTTTGCGGTTCCAAGTAAATTTTAAGCTGCGTTATCCTTTCTCGCCTGCCACTGATGAACGGTGGTGTGTGCCTCCACCAGTGGATCATGCAATTGCGGTTTTGAACAAAGCCACTGCGATCCCTGCAGAGGGATCCCCTGTTTTCCGTGATGCCACGGATAGGAGACTGGAGTCTCTTGCCCGTCATACTTATTCTGTTACGGGTTCTATGCTTAAGGCTCTGTTTGCTTCTCTCATGGCGGCCCAGGCGATCGCAAGTTGGACGCAGATGCTTAGGCGCGTCCTAGTGGCCGATTCGGCCTCGGCGGCGACCCTGGATATGGTGGATCAAATCCACCAGGGTGTCATGTATCTGTGTGATGCGGACTTGGACCTGATTCCGTTGGCTGCACGTGTGCACAGCGTGGCGGTGTTGTCTCGCCGCCTGGTTTGGTTGAAATGTTGGTCGGTGGACCAATCTTCGCGTAAAACCTTAGCCAATTTGCCTTATGATGGGTCTCGCCTTTTTGGGGAGTCCCTGGATGTGTTGATTAAGGGGATTACCGGGGGTAAGAGCACTCTCTTGCCCCATTTCCCCAAGGCTAAGGGGGCTTCTGGGAAGAAGCATGCGAGTTTTCGGCCCCCTCAGGGGTCCTTTCGTGCCGCACTACAAGGGCAAACCGTTCAAGGGCCAAGGCTCTCAGAAGAAGCCCTGGTCTGGGAAACAGAAGTCCGGCCAATCCGGACCTGCGGCCCATAACAGTTCGGCCTGAAGGGGCGCCCTCACCCAGTTTTGGGGTGGGGGGACGCTTGCTCGGTTTTCTTCAGCCCTGGTTGGCCCGTGTGCGGGACAGATGGGTTCTGGAAATCGTTCGATCTGGTTACAAGATCGAGTTTCTCTCTCGGCCGGAGAGCAGATTTTTTCCCTCAAATCTACAGCTGTCTCCAGAGCGCCTGCGGGATGTGCACCTGGCGGTGCGGGACCTGAGGGCTCAGGGAGTGGTGGTCCCGGTGCCTCATCGGGACAGATTTCGGGGGTTTTATTCCAATCTGTTCACCGTGCCCAGGAAGGAGGGCAAGGTTCGTCCGATTCTGGACTTGAAAGCTCTGAACCGCTCTGTGCGGGTTCGCAAGTTCCGCATGGAATCCCTGCGCTCGGTGGTGGCTGCCCTGGTTCCGGGGGAATTCATGGCCTCCATCGATTTGAAGGATGCGTACCTTCACATCCCCATATTCGAGGGTCATCAGAGATACCTTCGATTTGCCATTGCGGAGGATCACTACCAGTTTGTGGCGTTGCCCTTTGGGCTCGCCTCGGCTCCGCGGGTCTTCACCAAGGTGCTTGCACCGGTTCTGGCATTATTGAGGGCCCAGGGCATTTCTGTCCTGGGGTATCTGGACGACATTCTGGTTCGGTCTGCGACCAGACAGGGTCTGGAGAAGGACCTGTCTGTCACAATGCAAACTCTGCAGGAGTTTGGTTGGACGATAAATGTTCCAAAGTCGACACTGAGTCCGTCGGTTCGTCTCCCCTATCTGGGAATGATACTGGACTCGGTGCAGGCGAAGGTCTTCCTGCCAGAAGACAAACTCAGGACTCTTCAGGAGGAAGTCAGGTCCCTCAGGGACGTTCCACACTCGTCTCTGCGGACGTGTATGAGATGTCTGGGATTGATGGTCTCGGCCTTCGAGGCGATTCCTTTCGCGCAGTTTCACACGCGGGGTCTCCAAGCGGAGATCCTGTCCAAGTGGGACGGGCGACCTCAATCTCTGGATCTTCAGATCTCGTTGAGTCATCGCACCAGGGAAAACCTTCTGTGGTGGCTCCAGTCCCCGTTGGTGTCCGGGGGCAAGTCGTTTCGTCCGATCTCGTGGACGATAATCACCACGGATGCCAGCCTGTCGGGCTGGGGTGGTGTTCTGGGCGTTCTGTCCGCCCAGGGGACCTGGTCGGAGGGGGAGTCTTCCCTCCCGATCAACATTCTGGAATTGCGTGCGATAAATCTCTGTCTTCATCGCTGGACGGGCCGGCTGCAGGGCTGCCCGGTTCGGGTGCAGACGGACAATGCCACGGCGGTGGCCTACATCAACCACCAAGGGGGCACCAGGAGTGCCCGAGCGGCTCGAGAAGTGGCCGCCATTCTGTCTTGGGCCGAGACTCATGTCCCGGCGATAACGGCGGTTCACATTCCGGGAGTGGAGAACTGGCAGGCGGACTATCTGAGTCGCCAGACCCTGGATCAGGGGGAATGGTCTCTCCACCCGGCTGTCTTCCAGATGTTGTGCGCGAAGTGGGGTCTTCCAGATGTGGACCTATTCGCGTCTCGCCTCAACTACAAGGTGAAGAGGTTCGTGGCAAGGACGCGCGACCCTCGGGCAGACGCGTCGGACGCGTTAGTGGCCCCGTGGCATCAGTACAGGCTGATGTACGCGTTTCCACCGATTCAGTTGCTGTCCAGGTTCCTTCGCAGGTTACACTCGGAACGCAGCACGGTGATTCTTGTGGCACCGGACTGGCCTCGCCGGTCCTGGTACGCAGACCTCGTGAATCTGGCGGTCGACGCCCCTTGGCGTCTGCCCCTTCGAGACGATCTACTGTCTCAAGGACCGATTTACCATCCTGCTTTACAGTCGCTGGCTTTGACGGCCTGGCTGTTGAGACCGAGGTCCTGAAGGAGAAGGGTCTCTCTCCAGAGGTCGTTCATACTTTGATCAACGCGAGGAAGTCTTCCTCGGGGAAGGTTTATTACCGTACTTGGAAGGCCTATTTTGCCTGGTGTGAGTCCAGGGGGTTTTCACCCCGCACGTACTCGGTTTCCCGTGTGCTGTCTTTCCTTCAGACGGGTGTCGATCAGCGTTTGGCGCTGGCTACGATAAAGGGTCAGGTGTCTGCGCTGGCCGTTCTGTTTCAACGTCCCGTGGCTTCCAACTCCTTGGTTGGCACTTTTATTCAGGGTGTGCGGCATCTGGTTCCTCCTAGGAGGGATCCTTTGCCTCCTTGGGACTTGAATCTCGTTCTATCTGTGTTACAACGTGCTCCTTTTGAACAGATTAGGGAGATCTCGTTGTCTATGTTGTCCAAAAAGGTCGCCTTTTTGGTGGCGATCACTTCGGCTCGCAGAGTGTCGGAACTGGCGGCTTTGTCCTGCAAGTCTCCGTACCTGGTTGTTCATTTGGATAAGGTGGTCTTGCGACCTAATCCTTCTTTTCTACCGAAACGAGTTTCGGAATTCCATCTTAACGAGGATATTGTTTTGCCTTCGTTGTGCACGAAGCCTAAACATCCGAAGGAGGTGAGATTGCACTCTCTGGATGTTGTTCGGGCGATGAGGGTTTACCTTAAATCGACTGAGTCTTTTCGTAGGACGGACTCCTTGTTTGTTCTTCCAGAGGGTCCTCGGAAGGGCATGGCGGCTTCGGCCTCTACCATCGCCAAATGGATCAGGCAGACCATTGAACAGGCCTATGCCTTGCAGGGGAAGGTTCCCCCTGTGCCTGTGAAGGCGCACTCTACTAGATCACTGAGTACGTCTTGGGCCTGCCGTCATGGGGCTTCTGTGGCCCAGGTGTGTAAGGCAGCGACTTGGTCGACCGTACACACTTTCACAAAATTCTACAAAGTAGATGTTCAGGCATCGGCGGATGCTTCCTTTGGCCGCAAGGTTCTTAGTGCGGCTGTTCCATAGGGTCCCTTGTTGGGGACTCCTGGCTGTTGGGATATCTTTGTATTCCCTGGTTTTTTTGTCTTTTCCTGGGTTGTTGCTCCTGTTGAGCACTTATTTTTGCTGTTGCCCAGCTGGTTTCCTTCCTTTGGTAAGGTTCCTTTCTTTGTGGAGACTGCGTTGCCTTTCGGCGCGGATGCGTTTCCCACCCCTCATGTTTGCACTGCTTTGGGACGTCCCCATATGTGACGAATATGAAGAGGCGGCGACTGTCGGAGGACGTAAGAGAAAACGGAATTTTTGTAAAATCTTACCTGTAAAATTCCTTTCTCTGAGTCCTCCGACAGTCGCCGCCCCCGCCCCTCTTTTGGGGTTTGAATGTATACTCTACTGCTATTCCACTAAAACTGAGATATGGTTGCAGGAAGTAGGAGGGTATTGACTGAGGGGACCACCCCTTGAGGGTGGGATATGTTAAAGCTTTATTGTTAACATATTCTGTTGCCTAGCTACTCCTTCGGAGCAAAGTCTAATACCCATATGTGACGAATATGAAGAGGCGGCGACTGTCGGAGGACTCCGAGAAAGGAATTTTACAGGTAAGATTTTACAAAAATTCCGTTATGCGCCCCCCGTGAGTTTGCGCACTAAAGAAAATGCATAAGTAAGTCGCGCTTGCAAACGAAAACAGTGTTTTAATCACATGTGAGGTATCGCCGGATCATTAGAGCGGAAGCAATACCAGCAAATGACCTCCCCTGTAACTCTAAACTGATAACTGTTAAAATTTTTAAAGTGTTGCCTGTGGAGATGAAGTACTGTAGTTTGTCGCCATTCCACAAGTGTGCTCAATTTTCTACCGTAACCTGTTGGGTATCGATCTACTTGGCGTGACATCATCTTTCACAATATATCATGAGGATTCCCTTTTTTACTGCACATGCGCATCCAAGGGCGCTGGTGGATGCACTGATTGTATCGGTGCAGGAAACTTTAAACATGGGGGATGCAGCTGCTGCTGCTTGAGGCGCCGGTCCCCGCATATCCCCTAAAGCGGCAAAGGTATTCCCTTTTCCCGCCTACTGTGACAAAATTGTCGCGAGTCAGTGGAGTTCTAAAATCAATATAGCGGTGTCTTGAGTGTTTTGATAGACTGTATCCCTTGAGGAGTCTCTGTTGGGTACGTGGGCAGTCCCACCTGTGGTGGACTCTCAGGTTTCTGATGGAGGAGTCTCTGGTTTAAAAGATCCTTTTGACAGGAGAGCCAAGACTTTGGTCAGTCACATGTCATCTGTGGCTGCTTCAGTCCTCCGGCCGATGTTCACCAGTGCGTGGTGTCCCTGACTTTCCTGAGTGGGCAAGCTTTTGCGCCAGGATCTGTAGGGGGAACAGATTCCTCCTGCTTTTGTGGAGCTGGTGGACTAGTTGGTCCAGGGGTTGCAGTTAGTCTGTGATGCCTCTCTGGATGCAGCTCCCTTAATCTCTGGGCTGTCTGTGACAGCAGTGATCCTTCGGCGCATGATATAGCTAAAATGCTGGTCTGCGGACCAAACTTTCCAGATGCCCTTATGTGATCTTCCCTTGGTGGGAAATTGTCTGTTTGGAGCCTCCCTGGAAGGATCTCTTCTAGAGGTCCAATGATGGCCTGGTCTAGTATGCCGACGGGGACTTCCAGACCTGCAGATAAATACACCTTTTGGCCTGAAGGGTGCTGTCTCCCATATCTGGGGTGGGGGAGGATGTCAAGACAAGTGGGTCCATGAGCTTTTTCGGTTCGGCTACAAGATATAGTTTTCGTTCTTCTCTTTCAGAGAGGTTCTTTCCTTCCAACTTGCCTTTTTTCCCAGACCGCCTACGAGGTCTGTTCGTGGCGGTGCAAGCCTTGCTACTACAAAGGGTGATTGTTCCAGTCTCAGAATCGGAACGTTTCATGTTTACAGGTCCCAGGAGCCTACGGCCACACCACCCTGAATGTGCCCTGTCTGATATCAGAAGCTAAGCAGGGTTGGGCCTGGTTAGTATTTGGATTGGAGACCGCCTGGGAATACCAGGTGCTGTAGACTTAAAAAGCGAGGTACGTCCAATTTACGTGCGATAGTGGCATCCCTACATCAGGGAGGTCTTCTGGCCTCTATCGCTATTAAGGACGCTTACCTTCATAGTCCCGAGATATGTCGGTCTTCCGCGCTTCCTCCACTTGCCGTGGAGTAATTTGGACAGGGATTAGATATGAGCCTGAAAGGACAGTGCTGACTCCAGGGTTACCCCTAGCACCCTGGCATGTGTGGAAGAACTGATAGTTGTTTCATTGATCTTGACAGAGAATTCAGGGGAAGGGGCACATGGAGGAGGGAATATTATAAGCTTGGTTTTAGATAGATTCAGTTTGAGGAAGTGGTGAGACATCCAGGCTGATATGTCTATTAGTAGATCAGTGATGAGGGAGGAGACTGATGGGGTGAGCTGAGGGGTAGAAAGGTAGATTTGGGTGTCATCAGCATAGAAATGGTAGTGGAAGCCGTGGGAGGCTATTAGCTGACCCAGGGAGGAGGTGTAGATCGAGAATAGTAGTGGTCCAAGGATAGAACCTTGGGGGACCCCAACGGTAAGAGGAGTTATTTTACAAGTCATGTGTCCACAGATAGCAGCCATCTTGGCCATGACGTATCTATTTAGGGTGTGCCCCTATCCTCAATTGACTAATTCATTTGGAAGGATTGGGAAACAGGGATTTCGGGCACAAGAGTGTTTTTAAAAAATTATTTTATTCAACAAAACAATATATATTTAAAATCATGGAAAAATACAGGCAAATAATTGTGTATTAAGGACACAGTAAGACCAATAAATGGTCTATACTATACAATATCTCAGTACATAGAACTTATAACAGTGATTTACATACAGTTCAGAGTACAAGATCATTAGTAGTCATATAATTCTTGGAAACGTGTTACTCGGTATCAGAAGAAAACCGCCGGCGGACACCCAAATAGTAAGGTGCCGGTCAGCGGGGTCAACTGAGAGTATAGATTAACATTCACCATGTAACATATGACCTTTGCTCAACATGTTTCGCTTTCTTAGACAAAAAAGCTTCATCTGGAGCATATCATTTCTTTTGTCTGTGTGAAAAATAACAGTGTTTAGATAAGTTACATATATATGTTACCTCATTTCCAGTATGTTATAATTACAGTTACATATCATTTATTTCTCCTTTTAATTACATACAATCGCATTACACATCTCAAATGAGTCCTTCTACTTTTACTATATCAACACAATATAACATTGAGTCTTCGATTGCATTCAGACACTAGAGGGGTTTAGGGGAAACAATGGAGGCTGCCAATAGTGAGTATATGTGGGGATCCATGCTGTAGTTATAATATCAGCATATGTATCATATTTATGTATCTAGTATACGGACGAAAGATATATACATACCTGTACATATAGTAGTCAGGCACATATCGCAATTTCCATAGGGAATTCTTTAACGAGGAGGACTGTGCGTGTGGGAAGCTCAAACATAGGCAATATATAGTGACATAGTAGTGAGGGTAATCACTCCATGTCTATTATCTGAATGGATGAGAGCAAAAGAACAATATTTCTCAGAATAGTGGGCATTTATATTCTATGATATCGCTTTAAGAGAGAGCCCGTGAGAGTGCTATACCCATAGACTCGAATGTTCCAAAGTGATAGAATAAGTGTGCCTCATGCATGTTATGAGAGTATATAAGCACCCATAGAGCCCGTAGATTATCTGCCTCAAAAGGGGCTAGAGAATAAACACATAATTACTCTGGACCGTAAGAGTGGGCAAATGTCATGCGTTTCTAAACGGATGTACACCATCATATAGAGGTTCCCCATACGTCTGTAGGCCACCCCTATAGTAAAATACATATCATGTATATTGATTTACTTTTATATACATATGTAAACATGTGTGTGTAGTCACTTTAGTATCCAGCCTACCTCTCACCATGGTAGTGGGAGAGTGACCAGGGTTACATATACACAGACAGTTGCCACATAGAGTCCAAAATGAGTATATGTTAAGCGTGCTTAAAATAGGCATAGGAAACAGATATAGAGGTAGATAGAGTACCACTCAGTATAGTAAATCCCTATGTGGTAAAAGAATCCCAGACATAAACAAACACCTTAACATGGCTCACCAAACTTGGAAAGGACGAAAGCTTAAAGTAGGGAGCATATCTCCTCTGCTTGTATGTCAGCTGTTAAGCACAGTAAGGTAAGAGTAAAGTCACGGGTATCAGGGAGTATAATATTAAAGTATTGTTGCTAGCCATGTATAGCTTACCCCTTGCCACGCTGTTCCCAGCTTCCGCACAGTCCTCACCGGATGGGGAACCTCCGCCATCCCAGGGCTTGTAACTGGCGCCCTTAAATGGCGTGGATCCCGAGCGGTTCGTCAGACGTCACCGCCCCGGCCACTCCCACCGGACATCGCTCGAGAGCAAGCGCGGGGACACCCCAGCGAAGCTCTCGGCTCTGTCACAGGTGTGTGCAGATCGCACAGAGGCAGGAAATGCCTCCGTAGTCCGCTCTGGTGCCACAGGAAGTTCCGCCCGGAGAGGGCGGAACCATCCTGCGGCCTATCCGGCCGCACATATCTCACTGATAAGGCCAACCTCCATGCTTACCCACACTGCCCCCACAGGATCGGTCCGCAATTGCATGAGAATTCTAATTGCCTGAAATGGAAGACGAAACAAAACAAAACAAAAATTATATACTTAAAATGCATATATAAAAACATATTTCACTATGGTACAGAGGTGTTCCTGACAAACCAGGAAATATGTATCGGTAATGTATTTATTTATCAAAAATTATATAACCATGTTTATTTTTTATATAACATTAACCACTAGTAAGGGCATTCAATAGTAGTAGCCCTAATGGAAGAACAGGGGCTAAACTGCCCCCTACTAGGAACACTTCTATACTTCCAACCCCAAAAAGTTGCATTTTTCATCTTATCACAAATCCTCAAGATCATAATATTAATGAGAGAAAGATTATAACATAAAAGACTATTTCTTATACATTAGGAGAAAAGGAGAGGTATATGTGTCAAAGACTCTCGTTAGTGTAAAGAGGTATCGGAATAGTTAGATATACAGGGGGAGGATGACCACGCCAAAACCAAGCAGACACCCTGACCTACATATCCCACACAGGGCCATTATCGTAACCAAGGTATGCTACTCAAGATCAATTAGATCTATTAGTACTAAGTAAATGAAAAGGCCTTCATAGAAAGGGTTTGTACGACTGGGTTTCGTTCAAACCCGGTCTATATGTGGCACTGAGACGCTCTATCCAGAGAGTCTCTCTCTGGAGAATTTATTTGTCCCAGTTGCCACCTCGAGGATCCTGAGGAATAACCTCAAGCACATAAAATCTTGCCTTTCTGGGATTGAACCTGTGGTATAGGTCAAGGTGTCTGCTCACGGGCGTGATCATCCTTCCCCCTGCTGACACGTACACATGGTCATTTATCCTCTGGCGAAGCTCTCTTATAGTTTTACCTATATAGAACATGCCACAGGCACAGTGCATCATGTATACCACTCCACGGGTACTACAGTCAGCCCGAAATTTAGGAACAAATATTTCCCCATTAGGTAGGGTATATTGAGTATTCTCCTCTATCCAAGGACATAAGGCGCATTTGCGACATTTATAAGTACCCCTACATGTGGTTACTTTATTTCTGATGGGTTGATAGTGGCTTGTTGTAAGTTGATCTCTTAAAGATCTTGTTCTCCTAAATACAATTTGGGGATGTTTGCCAACATATTTGTTTATAACCGGATCGTCGCGGAGAAGATGCCAGTTTCGTTCAAGAATATCTCTCAATACTTTTTCATGGGAGGAGTATTTGGTTATTAGTTTAACTGTTGGTTGCGTGCTTGAGGGTTTGGCTCTAAAGATGAGGCTGTTTCTATTTTGAGAAAACGCTTTGTTGAAAGCTGCTCTCAACAAGCGTTTACTGTATCCACGAGCCATTAGGCGTTCTCGTAGATAATTAGCCTGTATTTTGAAATCGCTGTCAGATGTACAATTACGCCGTAGGCGTATGTATTGGGCATATGGAATACTACGTATAAGCGCCCCTGGGTGGGCGCTAGACGCGTGTAATATCACATTTCCTGACGTCTCCTTTCTATATAGGTTAGTCGTCAGGTGTCCATCCACATGTTTGAGCACCGTTAAGTCAAGGAAATTAACACTCGAGTCGCTGATGGTAGATGTTAACTTCAAGTTGAAGTCGTTTATATTTAGTTGAGCAATAAACTCATCTAGCATTGACTTAGAGCCTGTCCAGACAACAAAAATGTCGTCTATGTAACGAAACCATATTGCCACACATGAAAAGAAATGAGATAGAGGAGTTGCAGGGGAGTAAGTGGAATTGTAAGTGACACTGAAGGTGCGGCGAGGTAGGTAAGATTCAAACCAATGAAGAGCACAGTCACGGAGACCAAGCAAATCGTTTTTTGAGAAGGAGGGGGTGGTCAAGGGTATCAAAGGTAGCAGAGAGGTCCAAGAGTAAGAGTACTGAGTAGTGACCCTTGGTTTTAGCTGTTAGTAAGTAATTTGTAGGTTTTAGGAGAGAAATTCCTGTGGAGTGCTGCCGGCGAAATCCAGACTGAAGGGGATCAAGAAGGTTATAGTCAATTAGGTGCTTGCTCAGGCGGTTGTAGACTAACGTTCAAGGAGTTTGGAGGCAAAAGGGAGTAAGGAGATGGGACTTGGGTTGTTAAGATTAGTGGGGTCTAGTGAGGCTTTCTTTGGTATGGGGATGACTAGCCCATGTTTTAAAAGTTGGGGAAGATGCCGGTGGAGAGGTTTAAGATATGAGTTAGAGTGTAGGATAGAGCCAGAGGGTGACCGTAGTATTACAGAAGGAACAGGATCCAGGGGGAAGGAAGTTAAGTGGGCATTAGAAAACATTTCAGTGACTTCCTCTACAGTAGTTCGGTTAAACAAGGGAAGTATTGATTGTGCAGGAGGACAAGGAGTGTGAGGTGAGGGAGATATCTGTAGTGTAAAGATCTCTTTGCAAATTGTATCGGTCTTATTTTTGAAGTGATTGGCAATCTCTTGGGCAGTGAGTAAGTTAGCGGGTGGAGGTAATGGAGGATGACGTAGAGCATGGAAGGTAGAAAAGAGTTGACGGGAACTGTGTGAGAGGGTGTTAATGAGAGTGATAAAATAGATCTGTTTGGCAGTGTGGAGGCAGGAATTGTATTTTTGGAGGGCAGTTTTATATTGGCTGAAATCTTGCTGTGACTCTTACGCCACAGAGACTTAAGAGCGCGGCTACGTTTTTTTGAGGCTTCTGGTATTGTCTGTCTGCCAAGGTTGTAGCGGTCGGGCCTGATTCGGTGTGTAGTGAGGGGGGCCAAGGCATCCAGGGTAGATGACAGTAAAATGTTGTAGACAGAAATGGCAATGTTGGGGCAAGACAGGGATGAGATTGTGTTGAAGAGACAATCTGTAGCAGAAAAAAGTGAGGGGTTAAGATGGCGAAGGTTTTTGTAGGTAATTGTTTGGTAGTTGGAAGGTAAGGAGGAGGAGGACAAGGAGAGAGTGAAACTGAGGTGGTGATCAGAGAGAGGGAATGGAATGTTGGAGAGGTTGCGAGGAGTGCATAGGTAGAACATGAGGTCAAGGCAGTTGCCATCAGAGTGTGTCTATTGTTTTAGGTCAAAAGAGGAGGTTAAGCTCAGAAGTTTAGAAGTAGCGGGAGTGTTAAGGTTAACAGGGATGTTGAAGTCTCCAAGAATGATTGTGGGAATTTCAGAAGAGAGAAAGTAGGGTAGCCAGGTAGAAAAGTCATCAAGGAAGCCTGATACCAGAGGTGGGGGACTCGTCACATGACTTGAGTCAGACTGAAGTCACCAGTTTCAGGACTTGAGACTTGCTTGACTAAAATTAATAAAAGACTCAACTTGACTTTGACTTGGTATTCATGACTTGAGACCAATGTTCCCCCTAAAGTGCGCGCATGCGCGGACGCGCAGTGAAATTTATGGTCCCGCGCAAGCAGCTATGTAGACCGCGCACCTAGTTAAACAGCGCAGACGAGACGGCCGGGGAGCAGAGCGTGCGCCCTGAGAGCACGCCCATTGTATGACAATAGCGAATGAAAATTCGCTATTGTCACATGGATCCTCCTCCTGGCCAATCAGGGAGCGTGGCCTTCTGCTTCCTGATTGGCCGAAAGGCCAACTTCATGCCATTGGCCGAGGAGGAGGCGCCGGGACTCGGGAGCACGGAGACGCGGGAAGCCGGGGACTGAAGTGAGCGGGTCCGTGACCGTCCTTAAGGTAAGTGCACGGGGGGGGGGGGGGGGGGTCTCGCGGGGGCCAAGTCACTTACGGATGGTGGTCAAACACCAGAAGATCCACTCAGCCAGGAGGCATCGCTGGAAGTGCTGGGGAGAGCGGAGGATCGCTGCCATGATCGTACCCAGGGATATCAATTCACTCCATGCAGGTCAGAGTGAGATGTCCTCACTCCATGCAGGTCAGAGTGAGATGTCCTCACTCCATGCAGGTCAGGCAATGCCACGCCCCCTCATCTTTTTACAGTACTGACTCCTGGCATTTTGACAGTCTAGGTCCCTCTTTGCTTTGCCGGAGGATTCTAGTAACCAACTGTGTGTCTTCTTTGGGGGCATTGCTGTGCACTCTGCAATTTATTGGGGGCATTGCTGTGCACTCTGCAATTTATTGGGGGCAATGCTGTGCACTCTGCAATTTATTGGGGGCATTGCTGTGCACTCTGCAATTTATTGGGGGCAATGCTGTGCACTCTGCAATTTATTGGGGGCAATGCTGTGCACTCTGCAATTTATTGGGGGCATTGCTGTGCACTCTGCAATTTATTGGGGGCAATGCTGTGCACTCTGCAATTTATTGGGGGCAATGCTGTGCACTCTGCAATTTATTGGGGGCATTGCTGTGCACTCTGCAATTTATTGGGGGCAATGCTGTGCACTCTGCAATTTATTGGGGGCAATGCTGTGCACTCTGCAATTTATTGGGGGCATTGCTGTGCACTCTGCAATTTATTGGGGGCATTGCTGTGCACTCTGCAATTTATTGGGGGCAATGCTGTGCACTCTGCAATTTATTGGGGGCAATGCTGTGCACTCTGCAATTTATTGGGGGCATTGCTGTGCACTCTGCAATTTATTGGGGGCAATGCTGTGCACTCTGCAATTTATTGGGGGCAATGCTGTGCACTCTGCAATTTATTGGGGGCATTGCTGTGCACTCTGCAATTTATTGGGGGCAATGCTGTGCACTCTGCAATTTATTGGGGGCAATGCTGTGCACTCTGCAATTTATTGGGGGCAATGCTGTGCACTCTGCACTTTATTGGGGGCATTGCTGTGCACTCTGCAATTTATTGGGGGCAATGCTGTGCACTCTGCAATTTATTGGGGGCAATGCTGTGCACTCTGCAATTTATTGGCGGCAATGCTGTGCACTCTGCAATTTATTGGGGGCATTGCTGTGCACTCTGCAATTTATTGGGGGCATTGCTGTGCACTCTGCAATTTATTGGGGGCATTGCTGTGCACTCTGCAATTTATTGGGGGCAATGCTGTGCACTCTGCAATTTATTGGGGGCAATGCTGTGCACTCTGCAATTTATTGGGGGCAATGCTGTGCACTCTGCAATTTATTGGGGGCATTGCTGTGCAATCTGCAATTTATTGGGGGCAATGCTGTGCACTCTGCAATTTATTGGGGGCATTGCTGTGGCACTCTGCAGTATATTGGGGGCATTGCTGTGGCACTCTGCATTTATTGGGGGCATTGCTGTGGCACTCTGCATTTATTGGGGGCAATGCTGTGGCACTCTGCATTTATTGGTGGCAATGCTGTGGCACTCTGCATTTATTGGGGGCATTGCTGTGCACTCTGCAATTTATTGGGGGTATTGCTGTGCACTCTGCAATTTATTGGGGGCATTGCTGTGGGCACTCACAATTTATTGGGGGCATTGCTGTGCATTCTGCAAATTATTGGGGGCATTGCTGTGGGCACTCTGCAATTTTTTGGGAGCATTGCTGTGGGCACTCTGCAATTGATTGGGGCATTGCTGTGGCACTCTGCAATTGATTGGGGGCATTGCTGTGGCACTCTGCAATTGATTGGGGGCATTGCTGTGGCACTCTGCAATTGATTGGGGGCATTGCTGTGGCACTCTGCATTGACGTACCCCCCCCCCCCCCCATTGCTCAGTCTAAAGGTTTGCGCTCAGAAATTTTTTTATTTGCTCAGCACAGTAAAAAATTAGAGGGAACATTGCTTGAGACTTGACTTTGACTTGAGACATATGACTCAAAATTACTTTACTTTTTTAAGTTATTAAATATTTGCATTTTCTCAAGATGTGTTAAAGCAAAATGAATGTGCCTGTTGTGTTTCTGACACCACAGTCACTTAAAACACCTCAGTGTGTTCTGATTTTTAGGACACTGGCTGTTTAACAATGGAAATATTTAACGTGTTTTTAGTGACTGGTGTTGAAACATTACCGGACAAAGGATTTTGAGCTGTTTGGGCATTCAAAGTGTTTCTTTAATATGCCAAGAAAAAAGTACGAAGCAGTTTTGTTAATGTTGAAAATAAAACAAAACCTTTGCTGACCACTGACTTTTAACTGATTTAACCACTTTACCACTGAGTACCGTAGTACTACTGCGGCAAAGTGGCTCGTTATCGTCTGACGACGTAGTACTACGTCGTCAGACACTCCCCTTCCTCGGTGCCGCGCGCGCCGCCGGAGGCTCGCTCCCGCTGTATTCAGTCACAGCGGGAGTCAGGCCAGGGGAGGAGCAGCGGCGATCGCCTCTGCTCTTCCCCGATCGTCGGGGATCTAGTGTGGAGATCCGCCCGCCTGTGTAAACACAGCGGGCGGATCTCCCAAGTGACAGGCAGGGTCAGATTGCAGGGTTCAGCATAGCTGAACCCTGGATCTGTCCTTGTGTCACACAGTCACCTCTCCCCCCACACGTCAGTAAGCACCAGGCATACATTAACCCCTCCCTCTCCAATAAAATTAACCCCTTCCCTGCCAGTGTCATTTTTACAGTAACAGTGCATATATATAGCACTGATTACTGCAGTAATGTCACTGGTACCCCCAAAAATGTCAGTCAAGGGTCCGATCTGTCCGCCGCAATGTCGCAGTTCCGCAAAAAAAATCGCAGATCGCCGCCATTACGCGTTAAAAAAAAACACCAAAAATGACAGAAATCTTTCCCTTAGTAAACGCGATAACTTTTGCGCAAACCAATCAAATTACGCTTATTGTGAATTTTTTTACCAAACATAGGTAGCAGAAAACAAATTGGCCAAAAATGTAAAAAATTTTTGATTTTTACATTTTTTGGGGGGAATTTCATATAAAAAAATGTGAAAATGTTGTTTTTTCAAAATTTACGCTCTTTTTTTGTTTATAGCGCAAAAAGTAAAAATCGCACAGGTGATCAAATACCACCAAAATAAAGCTCTGTTTGTGGGAAAAAAAGGACGTAAATTTCGTTTGAGTATGGCGTCGCACGACCGCGCAATTGTCAGTTAGTCGCACAGCGCCGAATCGCAAAAGGTGGCCCAGACGTAAGACAGCAAAATCCTCTAGTGGTAAAGTGGTTAAAGGTGAAAATTGGGGTAGATCAGTATTTTGACTTGATTTGTGACTTGACCAAAATAAATGACTTGACTTGCTTGACTTCTAGCAGGGACTCAACTTGACTTGCTTGCTTTTCGCCACAGTAACTTGGGACTTGCTTGAGACTTGAAGGTTGAGACTTGCTTGTGACTTGCACATGTGTGACTTACTCCCATGTTTGCTGATATCGGTCCAGGAGGCCGATAGTTCACAGCAATTCTCAACGAAACTGGAGAGAATAGACGAATACAGTGAGCTTCAAATGAGGAGAGACACAGAAGGGGGTGGATGAAGAACCTGAAAAGTGCTTTGAGGGGAAAGGAGAATTCCAACCCCACCTCCTTTCCGTCCACTAGGCCTGGGAGAGTGAGTCCACAGGAGGTCACCATGGGAGAGGGCAGCAGGAGAAGGAGAGTCAGATTCTTGAAGCCAGGTCTCAGTAATTGCAAACGGGTTGAAGGAGTTTGTGATAAATAGGTCATGGACAGAGGTGAGTTTGTTGCAAACAGAGCGGGCATTCCAAAGGAGAAGGGGAGGCTGGCTCTAGGTAGAAGAGGAATAGAAACCAGATTGTGTTGATTTCGGCTGGTGTCAGAGGATAGGGGGTGACGGGGATGTTGGCCAAAGGTAAATGATGGGGGGTCCAGGATTTGGGGAAATATCTCCAGAGTTTAGGAGAAGCAGAAGGGTCAGAGAGGTGATATGGGAGCATAATTTATGTGGGGGGACACATCTCAGTGTGCTGGAGGTTTTATTGGTGTGCGGGTTCAGAATCAGCAGGAGTTGATGACTGCAGTAATAAGGTGAGGATAGGAGTGAGGGTGATATATAAAAGTTGTGGGGTGGAGTAGAGGAGTAAAGGAGAGAGAGAGTTTTAGGAGAGCGGATGCAAATATGCGAAGCAGAATTAGGGAGTGCATAATACAGGGTGGTGAGATTGAGAAGTAGACTGAATGAGAGATGGAAAAGTTGTATAGAGACTTAGGTCACCTGTAGTCTGTTTAGTGGTTTGCAGTTGTCTGCTTTTGGATCTTCACTTTGTGCATTCGCTGAAGTGCTAAACCGAAGTGTAATACTTAATCCAGTATTAACCACTTAAGCCCCGGAAGATTTTACCCCCATTCCGACCAGGGGGTATTTTGCGATTCGGCACTGCGTGACTTTAACGGACAATTGCGCGGTTGTGCGACGCTGTACCTAAACGAATTTGGCGTCCTTTTTTTCCCACAAACAGAGCTTTCTTTTGGTGGTATTTGATCACCTGTGCGATTTTTTGATCACGCGCTATAAACAAAAAAAGAGCGTCAATTTTGCAAAAATAACAATATTTTTCACATTTTTTTATATGAAATTCCCCCCCAAAAAAATGTAAAAATCAAAATTTTTTAACATTTTCGGCCAACTTGTTTTATGCTACCTATGTTTGGTAAAAAAAATCGCAAAAAGCGTATTTTGATTGGTTTGCGCAAAAGTTATCGCGTTTACTAACCAAGGGAAAGATTTTTGTCATTTTTGTTGGGTTTTTTTAACGCGTAATGGCGGCGATCTGCGATTTTTTTTTTTTTTTTTTTTTGCGGTACTGCGACATTGCGGCGGACAGATCGGACCCTTGACTGACATTTTTGACACTTTTGGGGTTACCAGTGACATTTCTACAGTAATCAGTGCTATATATATATGCACTGTTACTGTAAAAATGACACTGGTAGTGAAGGGGTTAACTTTATTTGGGAGGGAGGGGCTGTGTGTGTCCCTAGGGGCGTGCTTTCTACTGTGATTGGCTGTGGCTTCAGCTGTAAGGACACTGATCAACGGATCTACATAGTAGATCCATGTGATCAGTGTCTTTGCAGCGAGGAGAATGACAGGCAGCTTGTTTACACAAGCTGCCTGACATTCTCCCTCTCCCCCGCCGATCGCCGAGTGGCCGGCGGACATCGGGTCCGCTGGTCACACGCGCGGGGGGGTCCGTGACCACGCGGGAGCGGGAGCGCGCCTCCGGGGGCGCGCGCTCGCTCCCTAGACCCTCACAAGCAAGCAACGTAGCCCTACGTTTGTTTGCCTGTGAGGGGCTGACCGCCGACGTAGATAGTCGTGCGGCGGTCGGCAAGTGGTTAATACTTTATCCAAGATGATAGTTGCCAATGCAATCCATGCCTGTGCATCCCCTAGAAAGCGCTTAGATTTTTATTGAGTTGGGTGGGGGTATTGCCAATTAGGATTGCATAGGAGGGACACATGGCTAACAGAATAACTTCTCACGCCAAAGACAGACTACAGCTAGACAGCAAGAGAGCATAATGGCAGAGTTATAAAGATAAGGGTAGCTCATAATTTAAGTATAGATGAGAAAGCAAAATAAACATCAGTGTTATATGGACAGAGGTAAAGATTTTGAAAGCAGCATAGATTACCATTGAGCAAATTAGAAACAAGGATTCAATTGCAGTTAAAGGTGGATTTTGAAAGCAGCATAGGTCTTCATACTCTCTACTCCCCATACAACCCCCTCAATGTCCTCATACTCTGTACTTCCCATACACCCCCCCCCCCCCCAATGTTCTCTCCCCCCCCTATGTCCTCCTACTCTGTACTCCCCATACCCCCCCCATTTCCTTGTAGAATGAAGATGTGTATCACACAGGGCTCCCCTTACACCTGGGTACCGTCTCACCACCCCCACCCTGAAATCCCTCAAATAAAGCCTAGCTCTCCACCCAGTCCCACAGTTCTCGCCATACATGTTAGGATTCTCCTAAGCGGTCCAGCACCTCCAGGAAGTTGCTCTCCCTGCAGTCCTGAACCAGTCCAACACATACATGCTGCTTCCAGCCAAACCTGCCTGAAAGATGAGCTGCTCACGTCCGTTTCGGCACTATCCCATTCCGCCAGAGAGCTATCCACTAAGAAAGCCGCTGAGAGGGAGAATCCTGCAACCCCAGCTTTGAATGTACTGCTTGTCACATCCTATTGGATATGGCCTGGCAGGCCCACTAACCTTTATGCTACACTGGTGTCCTCTCTGTTAAGGGGCAAGGAAAAAAAAAGTAAACCTAAACCCTGCTGCTTGCCCACAGCAGGGCTACATGTAAACAAAATCCATCTGCCCAGTGCCCAGAACGGCATGTCCTGGGCGTCAAGCGATATGATTTGAGCATCCCTGCAACAGTGAATGGGCTGACAAAAGCCCAGGCACCAGGGTGCAATTTCTAGTCACCAGAGAATTGTCGAGTCCAGGTTTTAGCTGTCGCGAACGGCTTTCATCCATGACCGCTTGTGATTAGCCGCAGCTAAATATGTGGTATAGGGTGCTGTGATTGGCCCAAGTACCATGTGAAAACTGTGGGCCAGTCACTGCATTATAATAGTAAGCAAAACAGTCATGAATGGAAGCCATCTCCGTCTGAGCAAAACTGAAAAAATGTCAATGGGTTGTAGTATTTATTTGCAACTTACAGCATGCAGGAAAATCGGGGTTCATTGAAATGGATGATTTATTTCAGTAATTTATTACATGGATCAAAGGAACAGCTGGGTCATAGTTTTCATGGCCAGAGAGTAGGCCAATGTCTGCTCAGTATATCTTATTATTGTCTGGATGCAGCTCAAGTGATCTTTGTGATTGTATATTTAGGAAGAGACCCAATGGAGAAGAAAGGGAACGTCCTAGAAAAGATGTGATCAGTAATGGAAATTCTCATCATGGCGCACACAATGGTATAAAGGTAAGACCATCCTATCTAGGAGAATCCTGTAGAGGTGTTTTTTTTTTTTTTTATTAAATGGCACTATGATGAGCTTTTAGTGAAAATTGCGCTTTAAGGCCCCTTTCACACATGGGAGTCCGTCGGCGGCGGACTCCGTGTTTCTCAGCGGGGATCGTTCCGCCGATTCCCCCACAGAGCAGGCGGATGGCAGCTCTGTCTCCGCGCTGTGTGCAGATATGGAGCTGTCAGGTCCCCGCTGTTCTCTATGGGGGAATCGGATGAGAACAAGCCGCCTTTCCGTTCTCATCCGATCCGCTGGACAGATGGCAAATAGGATTTCCATCCTTCCAGATTTGATGGACCGGATCGGATGTCAGCGGATATGTCTCCACTGACATCCGATGCCCCATAGAGATTCACGGGGCATCCGTTCAGATCTGGCTGAAAGACTGACGGCTGGATCTGAACGGTCCGCTAGTGTGAAAGGGGCCTAATAATTCTTGCTGCCCCTCCCCTCTGTGTTGCCCATCTGAGAATTTGCATCTTTCTCCCTGATCATGTCCTCTTTCATTTGACAAGGGCCTAGCTGGACACTACGCATGCATCCTGTGGCCCCATTTATTCCTATGGGTAAATTGTACTCATGGAGGCCTCCTGCCTTCCCTATGAGTTGTTTGCCAGGATAATGTAACTCCAGGGTACATACACAGGAGTTACCTCCACAGTGGCAGCCCAATGAACAAAGAAGGATTCGAAACTTAGAAGAAGCACTTGAGAAGATGGTGGCCTTAGGTTGAGCAGGCACTCGACAAGGCAGTGACAGTAAACATGGACCTTCCAGCGTTTGAGCACAGCAGGTGAGTATTTAAGTCTTCTATAATGTGCCCAATGAAGCCCATAGGCTTTTTTTTTTCACTGTCCCAGAAAAAGCATGCAGCAAGGGAATAATGCAAAGGTTACTTATGCCTCGTTTCCACTGAGCGGATCGGTTTGGGTCGGTACGCTAATTTGAGTGTTTCCATTATGAAAGTGGCCCATACAACCGAACCAAACCGCACCATTCCTGGTCCTCCTTCAGATGTAGCGCCATAGGAAATGGTACGGTACGGTTAGGGCGGAGCTACTGGCTTCACACGATAGATTCCACTGATTGGCGGACAGGAAAACTTCAATGCTCACGTCAAATGAAGGAGCAAAACAAACACCTCATTTGGTGTAAACCCCGCATGGTCCCTGGTGACCCGACTTGCAGTGGAAACGCTCACCTGAATAGACCGGTCCATTCTAACCCTTCCAAACTGTACCGACCTGAACCGTTACGCTCAGTGGAAACGAGGCATAAGTTTGCTTTTTAAGTCGGCAGTAAGTAGTCATGTAACTTGTGGACAAAGCGAATCTGTGCTGGGTGGAGTTTAGTGTTGGAGCAAAAGTATGGTTGACCCACCATTTGATCCATGGTAGACTGCCAGTCACTGGGTCCATGAAAACTGACTTCACCACCGATGGGCGCACAAAGGACTGAACGCAGCCTTGGCTTGATTTGGGAAGCCTTACAGGATATTTTAGACCTATCCACGTCATGCCAGTAAGAGATCAAGTGGCTCCACAGCTGGACATGGCAAGACCAACCACATATCTGGGCTTGGTCACAATGGACAGAACATAATGAGACCGGAATCACATGTGGAAATGGGAACTCTCAACCTATTTCATAGATCCAACTGCTACAACAGCTGGAACAAGCTAGGCTCTGTTTTCATTGCTAGGCCAAGTCACTAGCTGCTTTGTAGTTTCTCAGTCACAGCAGTGCACCACACTGCTGTCTCCTCCTCAGTGTGTCCTGTCTCACGCCTCCACTTCAGACACCTGCTGGCTGTTCCTTTTCTGGTCTCTGCTGCAGGCAAGTCAACCCCTTTCAGGACAAAAATTCTTGTAAAAACGTTTGGAGGCCCTTTCCCACCCTTTCTCTCTGAGTTTCTAAATTCTGGGTCCCAAATAAGGATTTGCCAAACCTGAGAGAACTGTAAATCAGTCCCCTCCTCACCAACTGGACTACCCTGAACCCCTCACCCTGCATGGGTGAGAACCCCCTTGAATGCTCCCAATTGCATTTATATTGTCCCGCATAAAAACACCACAATCCAAATCTTGTGGACACGTATCTCCTGTCCAGGACTCCTCCCTGCCGTATAATATATAAAGTGATAATCTGCCATTGACTTGACTTGGTAAGACCTCTGACTAGATAAGTTAGACCCTTTGCAGTGCCTTAAAAGTATTTCTCTGTCGCTCATTGAAGACGTAGTCCTCCTTGATTAATATCAACTCGGGTTATACTGCCCTCTACAGGAGTAGGACTAGACAGGAAAGAAAACGTTCTGGCCACACCCTAGGGGCAGTCCCAGAGGGTATATCCTCTCACTTCCTGCTACAGCAAATCAGTTTTTTTCTGTCTAGTTAGGAGTAAGGACCTAGATGCCTTGCTAGGATCTTCGGTTCTGGCAGGATTTTTTTTCTTAGATTTTTTTTTTTAGACAGCTTTTTTCTCCAGTGTTCCTGTGAGATCTTCAAGCAAGAAAGCTGGAACTGGGCGACGGGCTGGATGTTGAGATCCAGTGGTCACCCCAGTTCAGCCTACGAGCGCGTGCAGGCCATAGCTCCGCGACATAGTCCCACTGGACGGGGACTGACCCTGCGAGTTAAACGTCTCGCCTGGACGCCAATGACCAACGGCGTCCGTATTGGTCGACAGCCCCCCCACCCCGGTGGAGAGGGGTTCTGTCAGGAGTTGGCGCCCGCCTGGTTCCGGTATGGTGAGTAGAATGTTCCCCCTCTTCCCCCCTGTCGGGTTTGTGGTGGACGCGGGCCCATCTCTGGGATGGTAGGATGGGTCTCCCCTCTATCCTATAACAGGTCACAGATCCCCCAATTTGAGTGTGATTGTTTGTGAATAGTAACCAGGAGGCTTGGTTTGGGAGCTGACAATCTAAGGTCATTGTAAGACTGTAAGGGTGACTGAAGTCAGTGGCAGTACAAAAGGACATTACTATTGAAGTAGAAGGTATCCTACCTGTCAGTGTGTACACAGGCCGATGCCTATGCCTGAGTTACTGCAGTCCAGATCGCTTCCTCCAGCAACCGGTCACTTCCACGGGCTGCACAGCCTCCCGACGGAGGGTCCTATACCGCCGGCCAGGCTTATCACCATTCAGGGTGAAGTTTGTGGGGCCGAGGCACTCCCGCAGGCCGAATACATATTTCCCGCAGGCCGCTGCTAGCCGCCGCTATCCTACACAGACCGCCGCCATTGTTTTGCAGATCGCACGAGGCCACCATAATGGCGTAGCCTCGTGTCTCCAGCATGGGGGCGGCCATGTTTGAGGTGACCAAACACCTCGAGGAGCTAGGGGGAGGCGCCGGAAGGTGTGTAAAGGGGCGGAGCTGCCTCCTTGGCCCAGGGAAAGCAAGCCAAAGACTTCCTGTCTGTAACAGACAGTGCTGGAAGCAAGTTGATAAGAAACTTCTGTGCATCAGGTGAGCTTGGGGTCTCTCTCTCTCTCTTTCTGAGGAGTCCAAGCAGGTAGACTGAGGGGCGCTATTGCGCTGGGGGACTAAGAAAAAAAAAAATGTTTTTTTTTTTTCTTGCAATTAATTTTTTTGTGTTTGCTGGCAAGTGTCTTGTTACATGAACCCTGCCACACATGTATCCCCACCTGATCCCCTCGGGGTGGCCGCAGGACCCTCCAGTACCTCATTTGTGATGATGCATTATCAGCAGTTTTGGAGTCTTTGGTATCCCGGGTGGAGGTAGCCTATCAGGGACGGGGGTCAAGAAGAGCGACCCCCGCCTACCCCTATGTCATCTGATACTTCAGATACGGATTCTGAGCTGGTCATTGCAGCCCCTTTTCTGGGGTTGTTGTCTCAGGTACGGTCTCCTCAGACAGTGAGGAGGACGCTTCTGCCTCCGCCATAGCACAAGAAGCGTTGGTGGAAGCACTAGTTGTGTCTGTCCGGGAAAACCTTAAATCTTGAGGTTACACGGGCAGAGGTAGCGGAGACTCATATTCCTTCTTTGGTACTAGCAAGCCTACCAAAATGATGAAGGGTTTCCCTTGCTCAAATGGGGTCGTCCGTAAACGAGCCCCTGCTATTTCCAAACGCATTGCTAGGCGCTATCATTTTGAGGAATCCCTCATTACAAAGATGGACGGTACCACCAATAGTGGACTCACCGATTTCCAGACTAAATAAAGCCACTGTTATCCCGTTGGATTGACAGAATGGACCCCACCCATCTCTAGGGTGGGGGGACGTCTTCACCGGTTTCCGGATCCAGGGCTTTCCAGAATCCCGGATAAAGGGGTTCGCAAGGTCATATGGTCGGGATACAAGATCGAGTTTCGATCACTTCCACCGGTGCGATTCTTCCCTTCCAATATTCGAAATCCCCGGGTCGCTTAAAAAGCTTTGCGGGGGACAGCTTGATGCAACAAGCAGTGGTAGTTCCCATTCCTTGGAGGAGTTCTAGTCGAACCTGTTCACAATGCCCAGGAAAAAGGGCTAGGTGCGTTCAATTCTGGTCTTGGAAGAGATGGAGTCCATCCATACAGTGGTGGCCTCCCTGCATCAGGGGGATTTCCTGGCATCCATAGACATTTAGGGTGTCTATCTTCATATCCCCATCTTCACAGGACATCAGCGTTTTCTTTGCTTTTCCCAAAGATCATCCCTGGTTCCCACCAGGAGACTGAACTATCTGGGCCTAATTTTGGATACATCCTTGGCAAGAGTGTTTCTCCATGCGGAGAAACTCCAGAAGATTCATTCAATGATTCGGATGTTGCTGTCCGTCAACTGGCTGGGATTGATGGTCGCCTCTTTAGAGGCAGTACCGTTTGCCCAGTCTCATACCCGAATTCTCCAAAGAGGAGATTCTTCTCATATGGAATCGGAATTTCCGATTCCCTGGACAATCGGATCCGATTGAGCGAGCGGACCAGGGAGTCTCTGGTCTGGTGGCTTCGGTCTCCGATGCTCAGCCAGGGGAAGTCATTTCTTCTGATAAATTCCAGGTCACCGATAAATGTGTTGGAACTGAGAGCGATCAGACTTTTGTCTGATTTACTGGACCGAGCAGCTCCAGGGCAGCCCGGTTCGGATCCAATCGGACTATGCCTCGGTCATGACTTATGTCGATCACCAGGGGGCACCAAGAGTGCCCTGGCGGCCATAGTAGTGGCCAACATTCCTATTGGGGGAACAGTTGTTCCAGTTCTCTCCGCGATATTTATCACGGGGGTGGACAGGCAGATTATTTCAGCCGTCAGATTCTGGATCAAGAGGAATAGTCTCTTCATCCAGAGGTATTTCACCAGCTGTCCCTTCATTGGGGCACCCCGGAGATGGATCTGTTGGCAGGTTGGCTCAACAGGGCTTACGCCCGCGATCCTCCAGCGGACGCAGCAGACGCGCTGAGCGCCCCGTAGGGGAAGTATCAGCTACTGTATGTCTTCCCCCCTTCTCAAGTTACTGCTGAGATTTCTCCGCAGGATAGAGGTGGAGGGAACTCCAGTTATCCTGGAAATTCCGGGCTGGCCTCGTCAAGCCGGGTACGCCGACTTGGGCAAGACTAGTCGCGGACGCTCCTTGGAGACTTCTTCTCAGGGAGGATCTGCGGGTCTCAAGGACCGATCTTCCATCGTGCTTTACAGTCGCTGGCTTTAACGGCCTGGCCATTGAGACCCAGATACTGAAGGACAAAGAATTGTCAGCTTCAGTTATTCCTACTCTAATTAAAGCAAGAAAAGCGACTTCCAGCAAAGTCTATTATCGCACATGGAAGGCTTACATTGCGTGGTGTGAATCTTAGGAGTTTTCCCCCACGTACCTATTCGGTGACCCGAATCTTGTTTTTTTCCGCAAAAGGGGGTTGAGCAGAAACTATCCTTGAGCACTATCAAGGGTCAGGTTTCAGCGTTAGCAATCTTCTTCCAGAAGCCTCTGGCTACTCATTCCTTGGTGCGGAATTTCATCCAGGAGGTGCAGCACTTGGCTTCGCCAGTGCGCACGCCCTTACCACCCTGGGATCTTAATTTGGTGTTGTCGGTTCTTCAGACACCTCCCTTTGAAAACATCAGGGAGATTCCCTTGCTTACTTTATCCCAGAAGGTGGCCTTCTTGGTGGCTATTACTTCTGCTCGCAGGGTGTCAGAACTGGCTGCATTATCATGCCAGTCCCCATACCTAGTGATTCATAGGGATAAGGTAGTACTTCATCCTAAGCCATCTTTTCTTCCTAAGGTGGTTTCAGATTTTCATCTGAATGAAGATATTGTACTACCTTCCTTGTGTCCTCAGCCCAAGCATCATCGGGAACATGCGTTGCATTCCTTAGATGTGGTTCGGGCAATCAGGGTATACCTGAAAGCTACGGAATCATTCCGTAAGACGGATTCACGGATGGCCCCAGAAAGGGTTTGCCTGCATCTGCCGCGACCATTGCCAAATGGACTAGACAAACGGTGGTACAGGCTTATTCTATTAAGGGTCAGAGTCCTCCGTTCCCTGTTAGGGCGCACTCCACTCGAGCGCTCAGTACTTCCTGGGCCTTTCGCCATCAGGCGTCAGTGGTCCAGGTATGTAAGGCGGCCACCTGGTCGTCGGTACATACCTTTACAAAATTCTATAAAATTGATGTGACGGCATCGGCGGATGCCTCATTTGGCCGCAAGGTTTTGCAGGCCGCAATTTGAGGAGACCGGTGGTCTACCTCGAGGGTTTTTTTCTGTTTGAAAAAAAAAAAAAAAAAAAAAAATTTTTTTCTCTCTTTTTTGTTGAGTCTCATCATTAAGGATGAGCATTGTAAACTTCTAGTTGGCACCGGTTGGGCCTTCTAGATTGGGATTTGATTTCATTTTCCCACCCCTCAGTTGTGATACTGCTCTGGGACGTTTCGAAGGTGGTGTATCACCGAGGACTACGTCTGTCAATGAGCGCTAGAGAAAAATGGATTTTTGTAAGATCTTACCGTAAAATCCTTTTCTCTTAGCTCATTGACAGACGTAGTCCCCGCCCCTCTGTTTTTTTGAGTTGGGTTAAATCTCTAAAGACTGCTTTTTCACATAACTGATTTGCTGAGGCAGAGAGAGAGAGGATATACCCTCTGGGACTGCCCCTAGGGTGTGGCCAGAGCATTTTTATTTCCTGTCTAGTCCTGCTCCTGTGGAGGCAACATAACCCGAAGGTGGTGTATCACCGAGGACTACGTCTGTCAATGAGCTAAGAGAAAAGGATTTTACGGTAAGATCTTACAAAAATCCATTTTTATTGGGATTTTATGTGATAGACCGACACAAAGTGGCACATAATTGTGAAGTGGAAGGAAAATGATAAATGGTTTTCAACATTTTTTACAAATATATCTGTGAAAAGTGTGGCTGCATTTGTATTCACCCCCGGAGTCAATACTTTATAGAACCGCCTTTCGCTGTAAATACAGATGCAAGTCTTTTTGGGGATGTTTCTACCAGCTTTGCACATCTAGAGAGGACATTTTTGCTCATTCTTCTTTGCAAAATATCTCAAGCTCTGTCAGATTGGATGGAGAGCGTCTGTGAACAGCAATTTTCAAGTCTTGCCACAGATTCTCAATTGGATTTAGGTCTGGACTGTGACTGGGCCATTCGAACACATGAATATGCTTTGATCTAAATCAGTGTTTCTCAACTCCGGTCCTCAGGGCACACTAACAGGCCAGATTTTAAGTATTACCTTGGGGAGATGCAGACTAGAATACTGCAATCACTGAGCAGCAAATTATATCACCTGGGATGTATTTGTTTTCTTGCAAACCTGGCCTGTTTACGCTGATCTAAATCATTCCATTGTAGCTGTGGCTGTATGTTTAGTGTTGTCGTCCTGCTGGAAGGTGAACCTCCGCTCCAGTGACAAGTCTTTTTCACTCTAACCGGTTTTCTTCTAAGATTGCCCTGTATTAGCTCCATCCATCTTCCCATCAACTCTGACCAGCTTCCCTGTCCCTGCTGAAGAAATTCTCCACAACAGGATGCTGCCACCACCATATTTAACGGTGGGGTTCAGGGTAGAGCTGCACGATTAATCGTATGAAAATCGTGATCTCGATTCACCCCCCCCCCCTGACGATCTAAACCTGACATATGCTCGATTCTTTGCATAGCTGCAGAGAGAACAGCTGTGGAAAAAAAAAAAAAAGCCTCCTGCAAACAAACACCTATCAGCATTAAGTCTCCCAGTAACTATAAACAAAATGATTACATTGTATCTTTTCCTTCCCTCTGCCAGGGAGAAAGGAAGTTTAACCTCTTAAAGACTAGACCTTTTTCTGACACTTGTTGCTTGCAAGTTAAAATCTGTTTTTTTTGCTAGAAAAGTACTTAGAACCCCCAAACATTTTATATATTTTTTTAGCAGAGACCCTACAGAATAAAATGGCGATTGTTGTAATATTTTATGTCACACTGTATTTGCACAGCAGTCTTTCAAACGCAATTAATAGACTTTAATGAATAAAAAAACGTAACAGTAAAGTTATCCCAATTTTTTTTTGTTACACAGAATCGTGAGAGAATCGTGATCTTTATTCCAAGCTAAAAAATCGTGATTCTCATTTTGGCCAGAATCGTGCAGCTCTAGTTCAGGGTGATGTGCAGTATTAGTTTTCCATCACACAGCATTTTTCCTTTAGGCCAAAAAGTTCCATTTTGATTTTATCTGACCAGAGCCCCTTCTTCCACATGTTTGCTGTGTCACCCACATGGCTTCTCGCAAACTGCAAACAGGACTTCTTATGGCTTTCTTCCACCAATGATAAAAGAATAAAATGTAAAATGCAGCGCTAGGTAAATAAACAGTATATATAGACAAATGTTAAATGCTATAGTCCATCAGTTGAAGACCATATTTTGGAAAAATGTTCATGTATGAATAAAATCCAGGCTTCCACCCTTTATTGTGTAGTCAGACTTGCCACTCGGTGAACAATTACAGCCTACACCTCCACCACATAGATGATGAGCCTCTTACCAGAAGCCGTGGATCACCATCAAGAGGGTGATCAATAAGGCCTTATAGTACAGTGCATTGCAAAAGTATTCGGCCCCCTTGAACTTTTCGACCTTTTGCCACATGTCAGGCTTCAAACCTAAGGATATAAAACTGTAATTTTTTGTGAAGAATCAACAAGTGGGACACAATCATGAAGTGGAACGAAATTTATTGGATATTTCAAACTTTTTTAACAAATAAACGGAAAAATTTGGCGTGCAAAATTATTCAGCCCCCTTAAGTTAATACATTGTAGCGCCACCTTTTGCTGCGATTACAGCTGTAAGTCGCTTGGGGTATGTCTCTATCAGTTTTGCACATTGAGAGACTGAAATTGAGCCTCCTTGCAAAGCAGCTCGAGCTCAGTGAGGTTGGATGGAGAGCGTTTGTGAACAGCAGTTTTCAGTTCTTTCCACAGATTCTCGATTGGCTTCAGGTCTGGACTTCTAACACCTGGATATGTTTATTTGTGAACCATTCCATTGTAGATTTTGCTTTATGTTTTGGATCATTGTCTTGTTGGAAGACAAATCTCTGTCCCAGTCTCAGGTCTTTTGCAGACTCCATCAGGTTTTCTTCCAGAATGGACCTGTATTTGGCTACATCCATCTTCCCATCAATTTTTACCATCCTCCCTGTCCCTGCTGAAGAAAAGCAGGCCCAAACCATGATGCTGCCACCACCATGTTTGACAGTGGGGATGGTGTGTTCAGGGTGATGAGCTGTGTTGCTTTTACACCAAATATAACGTTTTGCATTGTTGCCAATTTGATTTTGGTTTCATCTGACCAGAGCACCTTCTTCCACATGTTTGGTGTCTCCCAGGTGGCTTGTGGCAAACTTTAAACAACACTTTTTATGGATATCTTTAAGAAATGGCTTTCTTCTTGCCACTCTTCCATAAAGGCCAGATTTGTGCAGTATACGACTGATTGTTGTCCTATGGACAGAGTCTCCCACCTCAGCTGTAGATCTCTGCAGTTCATCCAGAGTGATCATGGGCCTCTTGGCTGCATCTCTGATCAGTCTTCTCCTTGTATGAGCTGAAAGTTTAGAGGGACGGCCAGGTCTTCGTAGATTTGCAGTGGTCTGATACTCCTTCCATTTCAATATTATCGCTTGCACAGTGCTCCTTGGGATGTTTAAAGCTTGGGAAATCTTTTTGTATCCAAATCCGGCTTTAAACTTCTCCACAACAGTATCTCGGACCTGCGTGGTGTGTTCCTTGTTCTTCGTGATGCCCTCTGCGCTTTAAACGGACCTCTGAGACTATCACAGTGCAGGTGCATTTATACGGAGACTTGATTACACACAGGTGGATTCTATTTATCATCATTAGTGATTTAGGTCAACATTGGATCATTCAGAGATCCTCACTGAACTTCTGGAGAGAGTTTGCTGCACTGAAAGTAAAGGGGCTGAATAATTTTGCACGCCCAATTTTTCAGTTTATTTGTTAACAAAGTTTGAAATATCCAATAAATTTTGTTCCACTTCATGATTGTGTCCCACTTGTTGTTGATTCTTCACAAAAAATTACAGTTTTATATCTTAATGTTTGAAGCCTGAAATGTGGCAAAAGGTCAAAGTTCAAGGGGGCCGAATACTTTCGCAATGCACTGTATATGGGACCCGGATAAACAGCACCTGGAACTCCAGTATATTACTCCCAATAGGCAGCAAAGAGACGGGATGTTCTTTCCCAGCGTAAATGTCTGGAAACTCCAAAGATGGTAGAGGTATATACGGGACAAGAGAGAGGCTGATAGTGAAGTATGTTTGGCACACGATATTTAAAAGGGGTTACACTCACCAAAATCTGAATGAATGAAAGCAAAAGGAACCAGCATGACACCAGAGCCGCTATGCAAGCGGTGGACCTCTTCCGGTGTTTCTTTCACCAATGGTTTTCTTCTTCTCACTCTTCCATAAAAGGCAGATTTGTGGAGCGCACGACTAATAGTTGTCCTGTGGACAGATTCTCCCACCTGAGCTGTGGATCTCTGCAGCTCCTCCAGAGTTCCCATGGGCCTCTTGGCTGCTTCTCTGATGAATGCTCTCCTTGCCCGGCCGGTCAGTTTAGGTTGGACAGCCATGTCTTGGTAGGGTTGCAGTTGTGCCATACTCTCCATTTTCGGATGATGGGTTGAACAGCGCTCTTTGAGATGTTCAAAGCTTGGGATATTTTTTTATAACCTAACCCTGCTTTTCACTTCTCCACAATGTTATCCCTGAACTGTCTGGTGTGTTGCTTGGCCTTAATGATGCTGTTTGTTCACTAAGGTTTTCTAACAAACGAAGACCCCTTTCACACATATGGTCCGTTCAGTTCATCAGTTCAGTCACATCAAAATGTGTCTTGTTTTTCGTCTGTTTTTCGTCTACATCCACTACCAATGCAAAAACGGATGAAAAACTGACCGTTTGTTCGTTTACATCAGTTTTTCGTCCGATCCGTTTTTTGACGGATGAAAAATATCCGTTACAAAAAATGGACATTGACGGAAGCCGATGAAAATGGATTTTAACGGATCATCCGTTGTCATCCGTTTTTGCATAGAGATGCATTGATGTCCGTTTTTCATCCATCAATGGATGGATGAAAAACGGACAAACGGGACCGTATGTGTGAAAGGGGCCTTAGGGCTTCACACAACAGCCGGGTTTATACTGAGATTAAATTACACACAGGTGGACTCTATTTACTAATTAAGTGACTTCTAAAGGTAATTGGTTGCACTAGATGTTAGTTAAGGGGGTATCAGAGTAAAGGGGGGGGGGGGGGGTGAATACAAATGCAGCCACACTTTTCTCATATTTATTTGAAAAAAATGTTGAAAGCCATTTATCATTTTCCTTCCACTTCACAATTATGTGCCACGTTGTGTTAGTCATTCACATAAAATCCCAATAAAATACATTTACGTTTTTGGTTGTAACCTGACAAAATGTGGGAAATTGCAAGGGGTATGAATACCACTCAAGGCACTGTAGCAACCACATCTAGATGGGGTTAGACCATTGGCTGCCACAATGGGTCCTGTGACCACCATACAACAGCTAAGTAGTTTAGTTTCCTACCACTTGACCTTGTCTCCTCCAGTTGTTAGATCAGTGTCCAATCATGAGTAAAGGATCCAAGGAATGGAGTCACCATATGCTTTTCATAGTGTCAGCGATCCCTCCACAATCTCTGCTTTTTTTTTTTCCTGTCTGACCTATTGGGTACCTACTGTATCTCTCTGTCTCCTGTGATATAAGTTGGGGTGTCTGGTTCTCATTCTATTTATCATTTAATTTGAAGGCTGAACGTGATCCCTGCAGAGAGAAGCAGCTTGAGAAATTGATGGTGACATGGTAAGAACATTGGCTTGTCATTGGTAATGTCCAGGACGGTTTGTTTTTGGTCAGACAATAATATTCAGTAGTTGTTAGTGTCATTGGACCCCATGTAAGGCCGTTTTCACCCTGCAGTGCAGCTTCTTTCATACTGCAGCACTTCTGAAACGCACAATGCACTTTTAATGCATTCCATTACAGCCCATATATGTGAATAGCTGGTTAAGAACGCTGTTGGGTTACGGCTCTTTAACAATCTGCTATTCATTGGGTAAGGGTACCAGCGGGTGGTTGTTAAAGCGGATTTCCGGCCGAAACTTTTTTTTTTTTTTTTTGTTAAAATATCCCTAGTATAGTCAGGGCTCATGCATTTACATTAAGATATCCTGTAAACTGTCCCCTGTTTTTTGTTTGTGCAGCACGTATAACTTTATTCTGGTCCGGTACAGCGCGGCCATCTGCAGTGTGGGCATCTGAAGCTGCAGTGTTCCTCTTCCGGGATTCCGTGCTCAGACTCAGCTTCTTTGGCCCCTGATTGGAGGAGATGCGGCCTCTCATACAGACATGCAGTGCTATGCACTGCCTCCCTCTTCATGCACAGACCTAGGCTCCTCCCCTAGCAGTGCCAGCACCGCTCTATCTCCCCCTCCCATTCTCCTTTCCAACAACTGAGCAGATTAGCCAAGGGGCGTGTCAGTATCGGGGGCGGGAGGGGCTGGACGCATTGCTCCCGGGGACGTCACGAAGCAGCTGACAGTCTACTTAGTAGTCGGTGACGCCCATTGACTCCAGGGATTTATGACACTCCTCTCCCAGGAGCCAATGTAAAGCTGGAAATTACGCATGTCGGCACAGCGACATGCGGAAGAGAACAGATATTTCAACAAAAATTAGGTAAAGGAACCGTAAAAAAAAAAAAAAAATGCCAATTTGTTTTTCGCATGCACACAGGTGCTGCATGGGGGCAGGTCTAAAATGTGAGTTGAACTCCGCTTTTATGGAACTAAAACCTACCAGCGTCCTTAACCAGTAGTAATGTCTCCTCCAGTGGTCAACATGCTCCAGCTCCTATTGTGCAGGAGCTATGCTACCACTCCAAAAACTAAAAGATGCTGAGCACCCTGCTCCTGCGTTTAGAACTGGGTCTTCAGGCTGCCTCTAACACGGAACTCCACTTGGCATCTACTATGGCTAAGCTTTGCTGCCCTCAACGACCAGGGACGGTCAACCAAACACTGCAAATAAAGACAAAAAAAGGGGCGCACCAGCCTAGCGCATTATCCTCAGCGGGCTTTTTAATAACATCATTTTTAAAATCAGCTACTCACAAACATGCGTGATATTCCAGCATTTCAATTCCATAGAGCAGTCTGTTTCGTGGAGACGGAGGGCTGACGCATTTCGAGGCCGTGCCTTTTCCGCAGAGCCTGGCACGGCCTCGAAATGCGTCAGCCCTCCGTCTCCACGAGACATTGGACTTTTGTAAAGAGACTGCTCTATGGAATTGAAATGCTGGAATATCACGCATGTTTGTGAGTAGCTGATTTTAAAATTGATGTTATTAAAAAGCCGCTGAGGATAATGCGCTAGGCTGGTGCGCCCCTTTTTTTGTCTTTATTTGCTATGCTACCACTGGAGGGGGGAGGAGGAAGAGAGACGGGGCAGGACAGCAGAGAATCCGCTCCCTGAATCTGAGGGGAGGAGCGGAGCTGGGGGAAGGCTGGACTGACAACCAGCAGGTTCAAGACTCAACTCTGGCGCTACTGGTGACCACTAAGGGGGGCGTTGTTTACATATCCACTGACTGTTAAGGAACCTATTTACTGGTTTAAAGGGGAGTTCCAGCCTTTTCTGTGTTTATTAAAGTCCACAGCTGCAAAAAGGGTATCCTCTGACTTTTAATAAACACACACACACCCCACGGTCCAGCGATGCAGCCGCCCGAAGCCTCGCTCTTCTCCCTCCCTCTCTGCTCTGCGGCGCTGGCATCACTGGTGTGGACACCCGGCTGTGACAGTTTGTGGCTTCACAGCCGGGTACGCACTGCGCATGCGCGAGTTGCGCTACGCGTCTTGATTGGTCGGCAATCTTCTGGGACCTCTGACGTGTCCCAGAAGATTGCAGGGAGGGAGCGGGAGAGGAGAACTTCCACTCAGGGCGCTGCAGCGCTCCGAGCGGAAGTGGGAGCAGGTACCTGTCAAAACTAGGTACCCGCTCCCCCCCCCAAAAAAAAATGACATGCCAAATGTGGCATGTCAGGGGGGTTAGAACTACCTAAAGCGGAAGTTCCACTTTTGGGTGGAACTCCGCTTTAAGGACGCTGGCGGGTGCCTGCTCCTTAACCAGCATATTGAACCCAAGAATGAATCCTGGCTGCGTTTTTGGTGCGTTTCCCATTTTCTTCAGTGGAACCTGCATCTTTGGTGCATTTTATAAAAGTGCACCTAAGATGCTGCATGTGAGACTTTACAAGACGCAGTGCAAACACGGTGAACTGAAAAGTCTCATAGGATTTAAAGGGAAAATTTTTGATGCGCTTTTTTTCCTGCTTTTTTCCTGCTGAAAAGGTGTGTTCTAGCGCAGCAAAAGCTTATCAGTGGGAAAGGGGTCTAAATTTTTTTAACTATTTTCCATAGCACCGCCTTCATTTACTTTAAAAACGTTTGAATTATCAGCACAGACTATTTTGGAAACTTATTCTGAAGGCTGGGTTCACACTAGTGCAAATTGGATGTGGGGTTTCCCTCAATGGATCCGGTTCACATCTCCGGGATGGCTGCGGAGTGGTTTGCAGAAGAGTCCTGTGCTTCTGGTCCGTTTCAGGTCCGTATCTAGCCAAAAATTCAGGCCTGATTCGTCCCTAAAACAGAGAACAGGGACACACCGGACCCCTGCTTTGAGCTGCACCTCTCAGCAGTGTGAACTAGGGATCGACCGATTATCGGCAAAGCCAGTATATCGAGGGCCGATATGCACTTTCCCCGATATATATCGGAATCGGCCCCGGAGGTTACCGATTATTGCCGATATTTCGGGAAAGTGCTGTACCGGAGTAATGACTGCAGCTAGAGGCATCACCCCAGTACCGGTGGCCATAGCTGACGGTCGGCTGACTTGTAATGACAACCGTTGCCACTGAGGAGCCGCTCGGCTGTCATTACAAGGAGCAGGAGGGGACGCCCCTCCCATCGCCTTCCGTGGCTCACCGGGGTCTCCTGTCCCGACCTGGGCAACCAGCCTCCACGATCGCCGAAGACCCGATCAAAGCCACATTCGGCTCTGACCGGGTCTCCATTCAAAATCCCAGAAGTGATGTTATTAGTAACATCACTTCTGGGTACTCGGCGCCAGATTAAAAAAAATGACAGCATTCAAAACAGCCAAACTTGGCGTTTTGAATGCTTTTAAGTGCAGAGGAGAGGTTTGGGGTCTTTTAGACCCCCAGATCCCTCCACAAGAGTACCTGTCAAGTAAAAAAAAAAAAAATTTTTTTTTTTAAATGTACAAAAATATCAACCTATATCGTCAGATACCGATACGCGATGACCAAAATATCGGTATCGGCTATGAAAATGCGATATCGGTCGATCCCTAGTGTGAACCCAGCCTAAAGTAGATGGGAAGGCTTACAGAATCCACCTGTTAACTCCTGCCTTGCCATTGCTCTGACACCGTGCAACCATTTTTAAAGAAAGTATCATAGAAATACAGTTTCCCAATCATTCAGGACATATACACGATTGGTTCTTCCCTCTACAGGAAACCCAAGCCAACAGATTTCCCAATTCAGTACCGGACCCTGTCACCCCCTTCCAGACCAATTTTCAGCTTTCTGCGCTGTCACACTTCCAATGACGGTCGGTCATACTACACTGTACCCAAATTACGTTTTTATCATTTTTTTTCCCCCCACACAAATAGAGCTTTCTTTTTAGTGGTATTTAATCACCACTGTCTTTTTTTTTTTTTTTTTTTTTTTTTTGCTAAATAAAGGAAAACCCTGTTTTTTCTTCATTTCTGTTATAAAATTTTGCTTCATAAATTTAGGTCAAACTGTAATCTGCTACTTTGTTTTAGTGCAAATTACCCAAATCAGTGTATTATCCCAAATGGCCCATTTTTGGAAAGCAGACAGTCCAAGGTATTTGGTAAAAGGCATGGCGAGTTTTAAAAAGTTGTAATTTTTTTGTCGTTTTTTTTGAAAATGAAGAAATAAAAAAAATATATTTTCAACATACTGTCAACCAGTGCAGTACAGCAGAGCACCGTCAAATAACTGGTGTAGCGGTGATCAGGGACAGTATGTTATTTATTTATTTTTATTTCACTTTTTTTTTTCATACAGTGAACAGAGCAACTGGGGAGGAGGCGATCAGGATTTCATATTTTTGTGACTTTG
This sequence comes from Pelophylax lessonae, assembly GCF_965119305.1. Classification (NCBI taxonomy): domain Eukaryota; kingdom Metazoa; phylum Chordata; class Amphibia; order Anura; family Ranidae; genus Pelophylax; species Pelophylax lessonae. The sequence continues at coordinate 13,363,981 of NC_138772.1, forward strand.
TTACTCGCAAGCATTTTTTCTGATTTGAAAACTATTCATTCAGTGTTTACTATTGTGATTAGCTGTAATTGACCCTGTCTGTTCCATGTGTGTCACTGTGACCAATTACCCAGCTCATCACAATGGTACACATGAATTGCTTTAAACAAAGCCCTTTCATTGTGTACAATTGTTATCTGCTGTGATTGGCCACAGTAATCACATGGTACTGGCAGCGGGCCAGTACAATGATCTGTCATTGGCCCTGTCTGGTGGATGCAGCGGCTGACAGATCGTGGCAGTGCGCAGCACAATCCTGGGAGGACGTCTTGACATCCTTCCAGGATTAATGGTGTTCCCGCCCAGCTGTCATATTACAATAGGGTGTGCACAGTTATGCAACCACATTATTTAAAAAAAAATATAATAAGAAAATTTGTTTTTCAATTGAGTTGTACAGTTTTATAGGTCACATTAAAGGTGGAAAAATTTCTGAAATTATTATTTATTTTTTTTTTTTTTTTTTACATCACAGAAACCTGACATTTTAACAGGTGTGTAGACTTTTTATATCCACAGTAAGTGTCCTTTTATATTAAGTCAGCAGCTACAGCATTTGTAGCTGCTGACTTTTATTTATTTATTTATTTTTACAGGCTGGAACTCTGCTTTTATATGCAGGGATTTCATCTCTCACTTCTTGTTTGGCTGTGAGACAGCTTATGAATGGAAATCCGCACAATGGGACACAGATGGCACATCATAATCTGACAGGTGTTCTAAATCGCCCTTGCTCTATCCGAAATGGAAAAAAAAAAGTTTTGCCTTTGGTTCTACTTTAATGTTACACCAACGTGTGTAGTATAGTGTATGTATAGTGTAACATCAAACATGGCCAAATTCCCCAATCCCTCACCCCCAACTGCCCCTACTTATCAGAATTGCAGTGCTTCTTCTCTCTGCTGGATTCTGTTTTGTTCTGAACTTGGCAGGAACTGTGAATAGAAAAGACTACGGCAGAAGAACTTTTAGGTCTCAATGGTGCTCAATTGCAGTGATGCCTCTGCTCTCCTAGACCAGGAGTGTCAAACTCACTTACATCGCGGGCCGCATCAGCATTATGATAGTGCAAATGAGAACCAGCGCAAAAATGGTGTAATCAACCTCATGTGATGGTCAATGGATCAAATACTTTAAGTGATAATTCAAAAATTAAATATTAAATAGACATAAGTTATCAAAATATCCTCTAGTGGTGTGATTCAAACTCCTAATATTAAAAATAATCAATTCCAATATAATAACTCCCAATAGTAAGAACATTCAATTCCAATATAAAACAATAAAATGACCAATAGTCCAAAATATGAATAATAATAGTCCCAAAGAATCGTGCAGCAAGTAGCCAGTGAAAGTTCTATGAAGAAACAGCCAAAATAAAGTGCTCAAGTGCTGGAAAATAAACACATGCCGCAGTGGTGTGATGCTATAGTGGATGATTCCTCTCCCCAAAAGTGATTCCACTTACCGGACAGCGTGGACCCCCAGACCTTATGGTGTAAGGGTCTCACAGGCCGGGTCCGGTATGTATTCCGGGCAATGATCCTTTAGATCCGGATGCTGGCCAGTGTGGATCCCCTAAGCTCTCTCAGCGGGTATTACCCATGTAGGAAGGGAAGAAAGGAATTCCAATAGCGTGATACTGCTATGATAGGTTTATTGGTATAGTAACAAAGAAAAAAACTCACATTTGTTAAAACAAACCAGGCGATACAGGATGGTATATAAACAAGCAAAAAATTGGGGGAACAAACCCTGAACAAGTATATCTAAAGCCGGTGCATCTATGGACCAAGCAACATGTATATTAAAAAAAGAATAGCGCAACCTTGCAAAAGAAATGACTATCAAATATGGAGACAATCCATAAATAAAAATGGGGATTTAGTTCCACCATATGGCCATATCGTGCTCAAGCCCACCACTGCGTCAAAGTACCCCATTATCGGTGGGTCCTACACTATCCATAAAAAAGGGGTGAATCCAGCCTCTCTTACCCTTGAAGACAACACTCCTTGCTGGGAAGGTGTGCTAATGCACTGCAGGGGACTCCTCCTATATCTACTTGATAGAGGACACCAATAGAGTACAGGTGTGTTTGGGGGATGGGATGCTCAACCTCATAAGTCTGGTCAGACCGAATACATAATGAACAAGCAAAAAATTGGGGGAGCAAACCCTGAACAAGTATATCTAAAGCCGGTGCATCTATGGACCAAGCAACATGTATATTAAAAAAAGAATAGCGCAACCTTGCAAAAGAAATAACTATCAAATATGGAGACAATCCATAAATAAAAATGGGGATTTAGTTCCACCATATGGCCATATCGTGCTCAAGCCCACCACTGCGTCAAAGTTATTCGGTCTGACCAGACTTATGAGGTTGAGCATCCCATCCCCCACACACACCTGTACTCTATTGGTGTCCTCTAGGGATGCACCGAAATTTCGGCCACCGAAATTATCGGCCGAAAATGAGCCTCTCTCATTTCGGCCGATAATGGGTTAACAGTGCCGAAAATAAAAATGGCCGCCGTGGGGAAGGAGGAGGGCGCAGCGCAGGGCAGGTTTCAAAAGTCCCGCCTCTGGCCGGCCGTCCGCCTCTTAATAATGTCCCTACTACTCTGTGCATTATGAATGGACATACTAGGCAGGGGGCGGGGCGAGCGGCCGCTATAGAGAGAACTATTGTGATCCTTCACTGTCAGCTCCTCACGTCTATGTATGAATGAGAACTGAACTGAGCTGACACCGGGCGGGGGGGCGGGCGGAGCGGCCGCTATTAGCTGTGACTATGTGAGAGCTTCACTTCCCTGACAGGCACGTATCTCCGCTGACAAGGAAGAGAAGCTCTCACATAGTCACAGCTAATAGCGGCCGCTCCGCCCGCCCCCCCGCCCGGTGTCAGCTCAGTTCAGTTCTCATTCATACATAGACGTGAGGAGCTGACAGTGAAGGATCACAATAGTTCTCTCTATAGCGGCCGCTCGCCCCGCCCCCCGCCTAGTATGTCCATTCATAATGCACAGAGTAGTAGGGACATCATTGAGAGGCGGTGCCGCCGGCCAGAGGCGGGACTTTTGAATGCAGGAGAGGACACCCGAGGAGGAGGACGCTGAGGCAGTGGGGGAAGGGGGAGGGGAGCTGAGGCAGCTTACCAATGCTATTAGTATTATGAGGCATGAGGGGTTAATGTATTGTCACTGCTGGTCACTCATCTATTAGTGACTGACCAGTGGCAGTTAATTAACCCCTTTTGTGCTGCATTAGTGCAACCAGTGTCAGTGTTAATTAACACTGGTTGCACTAATGCAGCACAAAGGGGTTAATTACCTGCCACTGGTCAGTCACTAATAGATGAGTGACCAGCAGTGACAATACATTAACCCCTCATGCCTCATAATACAAATACCATTGGTAATTAAATTAACCTCTTGCCAACCCATCACAGTACATATACTGTGACAGGGTGGCAGCGACAGGTGTAGGTGTACGTCGCTGCCTGTTTTTGGTTTATGTCCCTGTTCTATCCATTTCAAATTTTTTTTGGGGAAAAAGTCATTTTCGGTTTCGGTTTCGGTTTTCGGCCAAGGGCATCCTGCATTTTCGGTTTCGGTTTTGGGCCCAAAATTTTCATTTCGGTGCATCCCTAGTGTCCTCTATCAAGTAGATATAGGAGGAGTCCCCTGCAGTGCATTAGCACACCTTCCCAGCAAGGAGTGTTGTCTCCAAGGGTAAGAGAGGCTGGATTCACCCCTTTTTTATGGATAGTGTAGGACCCACTGATAATGGGGTACTTTGACGCAGTGGTGGGCTTGAGCACGATATGGCCATATGGTGGGACTAAACCCCCATTTTTATTTATGGATTGTCTCCATATTTGATAGCCATTTCTTTTGCATGGTTGCGCTATTCTTAAGATACAGGATGGTATTTGGTAGATCCTAATAGGATGACGGTGCGCAGCGGGGCTTGGCTCCGGCGTGCGTTCCACCGCTACCGGAAGTGGCGTTGCAGAGCGTGCAGTCGGAAATTGGCGTCGACGCGTTTCGCCAACCAATAGGCGTTCTCACAGACGTATCACGTCATCCTATTAGGATCTACCAAATACCATCCTGTATCGCCTGGTTTGTTTTAACAAATGTGAGTTTTTTTCTTTGTTACTATACCAATAAACCTATCATAGCAGTATCACGCTATTGGAATTCCTTTCTTCCCTTCCTACATGGGTAATACCCGCTGAGAGAGCTTAGGGGATCCACACTGGCCAGCATCCGGATCTAAAGGATCATTGCCCGGAATACATACCGGACCCGGCCTGTGAGACCCTTACACCATAAGGTCTGGGGGTCCACGCTGTCCGGTAAGTGGAATCACTTTTGGGGAGAGGAATCATCCACTATAGCATCACACCACTGCGGCATGTGTTTATTTTCCAGCACTTGAGCACTTTATTTTGGCTGTTTCTTCATAGAACTTTCACTGGCTACTTGCTGCACGATTCTTTGGGACTATTATTATTTATATTTTGGACTATTGGTCATTTTATTGTTTTATATTGGAATTGAATGTTCTTACTATTGGGAGTTATTGTATTGGAATTGATTATTTTTAATATTAGGAGTTTGAATCACACCACTAGAGGATATTTTGATAACTTATGTCTATTTAATATTTAATTTTTGAATTATCACTTAAAGTATTTGATCCATTGACCATCACATGAGGTTGATTACACCATTTTTTCGCTGGTTCTCATTTGCACTATCATTCACTAAATCACTTTGATTTATGCACAGCAGCATTTTTGGTTCTAATTTTATATAATACCATAGCGCGGCATTAATCTTTTTTGCACTGCATCAGCATTATAGTTGCCCTCAAAGGGCCGGCTATATCTGTAGAATTAGGTGTCCAGAGAACCCCATGCCCCTTTACACCCTTACATGGGATTTAAAGAACCCCCACCATCAGAAGTCAAGTCACCCATCCTTCCTTACATTACAATGCGCCCCTTTACCTTGTGTTGCTGCCAGGAAGATGTGGGTGGATCTAGGAAGAAGTGCAGGGTCTGGGGGTGAACCAGAGAAGGGCTGGAGTTCACTTCCAGAGTCTGCTAAGTGCTGGGACCAGGGGAGTCAAAGGCAAGGTGGGGTTGCGGCTGCACAGAGAGGTGCAGGATCTGCAGAAGTTCTGCCCTCCTTTCGGCTGCAGACTACAGAGACAAGATGGGGGCAGAGACCTGGGGGGTGTGGCAGCTGCAGGAGAGGTGCGAGGGCCATATGAAATGGCCTGGGGGGGGGCAGTATTCGGCCCGCAGGCCTTGTGTTTGACACCTGTGTCCTAGACCATTGTTTACTTGTGCCCTGATAACGTTGTGTCCGTATGGACCTCGGACTGGAGAAACATTATGCAGGAACCTGTGAATTGCACCGGCGATTAACTCATTGCAACTTCAATGCTCCGCAGGCTTCAATGCAAAAATATAATAGATGCACTTTTTTCTTTTTAATTCTTGTGGATGCATTTATTAACATTGTTCAAAAGGTGGACTGTGTCTTTAACCAGTTCCCGCCTTCCCTATTGCACAATGACACTGGTGGCAACCTCTCATCCCTCCAGGTGGAGGTCGTGCGTGCCCTCGGGTGATCGGGGAGGAGGCGTGTCACTCAGACACAATCCAGCCCAATAAAATTGGCTTTTTACTGTGTGACCAACTTTGTCCAATCACAGCCAGTGACAAATGTAAACAAACGGCAGTAAATCGCTGTTACCGGGTTCTCCTCCTTGGAACGCCGATCCAGTGTGAGGAGGAGATTGCGGTAACAGCGAGTTACCTATTTTACAGTGTAGAGTAGTGAGCCCTGATTGCCCTAATAATGAGGACCCGTCTGTAGGCCAATCAGAGAACCCGGGTAAAAATCCACGTTTCTTTCGTTCATTGACAGATAACAGCTCCAGAATCTTCTTGACCAATGGGTTATGCTGCCCCCTACAGGAATATGACACTAGGCAGGAAAAAGCTTTACCACGCCTATGGGGCAGTCCCAGGGGGTATACTCCCACTTCCTGCTATAGGCATTCAGTTTTTTTTCTGCCTAGTCAGGACCTAGGTCCTTACTGGGATCTCTGGTCCTAACATTTTTTTCCTTTTTGAACTGATTTTTTCCTCTCAATATTTTCTTTTCCTGTGAAATCCTTTAACTACAAATATTTAACTGCTGGACTGGGCGATGAACTGGATATTCTAAATCCTTAGTTTCCCCAGTCCAGCCAGTGAGCGTGACCCAACCTCAGCTCCGCGCTAGGTTGGACACAACAAAGCCCCACTGGATGGGGACTGGTTTTGCGAGTTAAACGTCTCGCAAGGGCACGCATACAACCTGGTCACGGCATGAGTCGTAGCGTGCCTCTGGCCTGCAGCACCCCCATACTGATGGTGTGGTGGTCTGCCTGGAGTGGTGTCCACCCGGTTCCACAGTATGGTAAGTAGTGTCCCTTCTCTCCCCCTTTCCAGGTTTTGGGGTAGGCGTCGCCCCCCCCCCCCCAGACAGTGGGACCCCCAGGTTCCCCTCCTCCCTAGCCCCTCCAGGGTCACCGTGGGTCTTCGGTACCCCCTCTCCAAACCCCCCCCCCCTCCCCTTGATGATAGCCTTAAGGGGTCTTACAAGGGTGGAAGAGTACTCTTCTTCCACAGGCTGCCAGGGGCGAGGAGTCTTGTCACAGAGAACGGGTTCTTCCAGACTTGCAGACAATTCCTCTTCTGCCTGAAGGGGCGCCCTCACCCGTGTCTGAAGGGGGTGGGGACGTATTCACATGTTTCCGCCCCATGGATGTTCTTGATTCAAGACAGGTGGGTCCACGAGCTGATCCGGTCCGCCTAGAAGATCGAGTTTCGGTCTTATCCTCCAGAGAGGTTTTTTCCTTCCAATCTGCGTTTGTCTCTAGACTGCCTGTGAGGTTTCTTCAGGGTGGTGCAAGTCTTTCTACTACAAGGGGTGATTGCTCCGGTTCCAAATCGGAAAGTTTTTCAAGGTTTCTAGTCAAGCCTGTTTACAGTACTCAGGAAGGTAGGCAAGGTATGTCAAATCCTGGACCTCAAGGATCTATCGGACAATGCCATGGCCGCGGCGTATGTTAATCACCAACGGGGCACAAGAAGTATTCTGGCAGCTCGGGAGATTGCTGGCATTCTAAGGTTAAGCTGTGTCTTTGGGAGCGAACTCCCGAGGTGGACATGTTGGCTTTTCTTCTAAACAGGAAGGTACAGAGCATTTTGGCAAGGTCTCGGGATCCTCTGACGTCAGACGCACTGTTTCTCCTTGGGGCCAGTATCTTCTGATGTACGTCTTTCCCCCGTGGAAACTTCTGCCGAGTCTCCTGCGAAGGATTGAGGCAGAAGGGATCCGGTCATCCTAGTGGCTCCAGAGTGGCCTCTCCGGTCTTAGTAGGCCGATCTGGTATGGCTGGTCACTTATGCCCCTTGGGGACTTCCTCTCAGAGAAGATTTATTGGCCAAGGGGCCAATTTTCTATCCTGCTTTACGGCTTGGCTGTTGAAAGCCAGGTGTTGAAGGATAGGGGGTTGTCGGAATCAGTGATTCCCACGCTGTAAAATACTAAATCTACCTCCTAGGAAGTTTTTACCATCGTACTGGAAGTCGCACGTTGCGAGGTGTGAGTCTCCTGTGGTTCATCCCCATTCCATTTTGGTAGCTCGGATTTTGGCATTTCTCCAACGAGGTGTTGAGCAGCGCCTTACTGTCCTTTTGGCTATACATTCATAGGTTCTTACCTTTTTTATTCAGGGGGTTTTCCACTTGGCTCCCCCAGTACGGTCTCTGTTGCCTCCGTTGGTATTTCATTTGGTGCTGTTGGTTCTCCAGTACCCGCCTTTCGGAAATAATTGCAAGCTTCTTTTGCTTACATTGTCCCAGAAAGTAGCCTTCTTGGTGGCTATTACTTCTGCACGCAGGGCGTTGAAGCTGGCGATTGTTGTCTTGTCGTTCACCTTATCTGGTGGTTCACAGAGATAAAGTGGTGCTTCTCCCTGGTCAGTTGTTTCTGGTTTCCATCTCTATAAAGACATTGTGTTGCCTTCCCTGTGTTCAATGCCTGAACATCCTAAGGAGATTGCCTTGCATACTCTGGATGCGGGTGGGGCGATCAGGGTGTACCTTGCGGCAGCCGAGTCATTTAGGAAATCAGCCTTACTATTTGCCTTATGGATGGACCTCAAAGCGTTGGTCGCGTCTGCCGTGACAATTTCCAGATGGACAAGATGAGCGGTGGTGCAGGCCTATTCCATCAAGTGTCAGGTTCCTCTGTTCCCTGTTAATGCGATTTCTGCGCAAGCGCTTAATGCTTCTTATGCTTTCCGCTATCAGGCATCAGTGGTGCAGCTTGGCAAGGCGGCTACCTGGTTGTCTATGCACTCTTTCACAAAATCTTATACAATAAATGTGCTGGCATCTGCGGATGCTGCTTGTGGCAGCAACGTTTTGCAGGCTGCTGTTTGAGAAGATTAGTCCTCTTTGAGGGTGTATGTTTTTTCAGGTGATCTCCAGTCGTTCCTGGTTGAGCTCCATGTTACCTGGTTGGCTAGGTTTAGCCTTTTGGGAATTTTATTTTTTTTTTTCTGCTGTTTTTTTCCATCCCTGTTTGATACTGCTTTGGGAATGGCCTAATGGTCAAGATGATTCTGGAGCTGTGTCCGTCAATGAACGAAAGAGAAAATTGGATTTGTCTTCCCGAAAAATCCTTTTCTCTGATGTTCATTGACGGACACAGAACCCAACCCTCTATTGAGTTGGGTTATTTTTTTCTTCTGACACTGCTTGCAACAAAACTGAATGCCTATAGCAGGAAGTGGGAGTATAACCCCTGGTACTGCCCCATATATGTGGTAAAGCTTTTTCCTGCCTAGTGTCCTACTCCTGTAGGGGGCAGCGTGACCCAATGGTCAGATTCTGGAGCTGTGTCCGTCAATGAACATCACAGAAAAGGATTTTACGGTAAGACAAAAATCCAATTTTGCAAAAACTTGTGGAAAAAAAGACATGATGAAAAGACTCATTATGCTTCATAGAATATACATTGGGGTGTTTGCTTTCTAAAATTAGGTCATTGTGTGGATAATTCCATTGTCCTGGTGCTCCAGAGCCTTCCAAAGTGTGATAGTCAGGAAATTAGGTGTGTAATTTATGCTCCTAGAACGCCTGAAGGTACTTCTTGGATGTTAGGCTGCTGTATGTTGCCAGGCTGTGAAAACACATAGTATTGCCGTACTGAGGACGAGTAGCAAAATGTGTTTTGGGGTGTAATTGCAAGTATGCCGTGTGTGAGAAATAATTTAACCACTTGCCGACCGCCGCACGACTATCTACGGCGGCGGTCAGCCCCTCACAGGCAAAGTGACGTAGGTCTACGTCGCTCGCCTGTGAGGGTTTAGGGAGCGAGCGCGCGCCGCCGGAGGCGCGCTCCCGCGTGGTCACGGACCCCCCCGCGCGTGTGACCGGCGGACCCGATCGCCGCCGGCCACTCTGCGATCGGCGGGGGAGAGGGAGAAAGTCAGGCAGCTTGTGTAAACAAGCTGCCTGTCATTCTCCTCTCTGTATGAGAGATGATCACATGGATCTACTATGTAGATCCATTGATCACTCTGCATACAGTTGAAGCCACAGCCAATCACAGTTAGAATCACGCCCCTAGGGACACACACAGCCCCTCCCTCTCAAATAAAGTTAACCCCTTCACTACCAGTGTATTTTTACAGTAACAGTGCATATATATAGCACTGATTACTGTAGAAATGTCACTGGTAACCCCAAAAGTGTCAAAAATGTCAGTCAAGGGTCCGATCTGTCCGCCGCAATGTCGCAGTACCGAAAAAAAAATCGCAGATCGCTGCCATTACGCGTTAAAAAAAAAAACAACAAAAATGACAAAAATCTTTCCCTTTGTTAGTAAACGCAATAACTTTTGCGCAAACCAATCAAAATACGCTTTTTGCGATTTTTTTTTTTACCAAAAATAGGTAGCATAAAACAAATTGGCCGAAAATATTAAAAAATTTTGATTTTTACATTTTTTTTTGGGGGAATTTCATATAAAAAAAAGGGAAAAATATTGCTATTTTTGCAAAATTTACGCTCTTTTTTTGTTTATAGCGCGTGATCAAAAAATCGCACAGGTGATCAAATACCGCCAAAAGAAAGCTCTGTTTGTGGGAAAAAAAGGACGCCAAATTCGTTTAGGTACAGCGTCGCACGACCGCGCAATTGTCCGTTAAAGTCACGCAGTGCCGAATCGCAAAATACCCTCTGGTCGTTTAGCAGCCAAATCCTCCGGGGCTTAAGTGGTTAATATGGCAATTGTAAAAGTAAACAAATTCTTTATTTTCCCAAGAATTGTGTGAAAAAAATTAAAACTTCAAGAAACTCCCCATGCCTCTTACTCCTAAATACCTTGGATGGTGCACTTTCCAAAAAGGGGTTCTTTGGGGGAGGTTTGTACTGTCCTGAAATTTCAGGGGCTCAAGAAAAGAAATGAAATAGGCCATCAGTACATCAGGTGTGACTTCCAATGATTGGTACCGTAGCTTGCCGACTCTATATCTTTCACACAGGCTAAATAACATACACAGATTTGGGTTATTTTTACCAAAGATCTGTAGCAGTATAAATTTTGCCCAAAATGTTATGAACAAAAAAGTACTTATTTGTAACATTTTATAATAGAAACTTTAAAAAAGGTATTTTTTTTTTCAACATTTTTGCTATTTTTTCCGCTTTTATCACAAAAAAATCCAGTGGTGATTAATAACCAAAATAAAGCTCTTTTTGTGTGGAAAAAAAAGATATACATTTTGTAAGTCATTGGCATTCAAAGTGTAAGAGCGCTGAAAGCTAAAAATTGGTCTTGGCAGAAAAGGGGTTATGTGTTCATACTTATTTTTTTTTTTTTTTGAGGACCTATGCTCCAGGCCAGTCATCCTGACTCACTGATCCTGTTCACTACTTAGAGAGTCCCTAACGCAGAACAAGCAATCCAATCTTGGGGGCAGTATATACAGTATATTGTCACACACCCCACACCAGAATTCTCCCTCCACCAAATGATTTTGACCAGTGCACAAAGCAAGGTCCATAAAGACATGGATGAGCGAGTTTGGGGTGAAGGAACTTGACTGACCTGCACGAAGTCCTGACCTCAACTCCTTTGAGAGGAATTAGATTGCAGACTGCAAGCCAGGCCTTCTCTCCAACATCAGTGCCTGACCTCACAAATGGGCATCTGGATGAATGCTCAAACATTCCCGTGGACAGCCTTCCCAGAGTTGAAGCTGTTATAGCTGCAAAGGGTGGGCCAACTCAATATTGAAGCCTACAGGCTAAGCCTGAGATGCCATTAAAGTTCATGTGCTAATTAGAGACTTGAATTGTGTACCTTCAAAGACAAGTCAGCAATGACAGTTATATTATTTTTGTGTTAAGCTGGGCCATACATTATACAGTTTTTTTATTCAGTTTCCTTTAGATTTATCTTCAACTGTGTAGTAGAAGAGCCTGACTGACTGCATACAAATTGAGTGTTTAGGTGTGACCTCCATATTATATGGTTTTGGTAAATCTAAAGGAAAATTTGTATAATGTATGGCCAACTTTAGAGAACTTTCCTCTGTGAATTCTAAATGTGATTGATATCCCCTTCCCAGCGCCTCGGAGGATGACTCTGATCATGAGAGCCTTAACGAAAACATGGAGGTAGAAGAGACAGCCGATAGAAACATGGACGGACATGAGAACTCCACCATATACTGTAAAGAAACCAAGTATGTGCTGTGATCACATTTTCCATTTTCAGTGATAATTGCTGTTGTATAGTAAAGAATAACACAGTTGAACATAACATTTGTTAGCCAGTAGAGCGCTTTGTAAGAAGAGACTTAGTCTTTTACCGAAGAAAGGCGCTAACTGGCGATGGGGGAGGGGGATGCGTCGCCGGCGACCGGACGATCAACTGTGCGGGGGGGATGTGGCTCCTGCCAGGTCTCCCTCCTGTGTCCCTGTAAGCCTCGTGGTGCCGCGCAGGGCTGCCATTTTGTTGTAGTCTGTGTTTCTATACATGGCAGCCAAGTCCGGCTGTGTAGTCCGGCGGCCATTTTTTTGTGGTTTACCATTGGAAATAGCTGCTGCAATTTTGGCGGTGGGAGCCCCTCCTCATCCTAGATCATTTTATTTCCTGATCGCCGCATGTGTAGTGCAGAATCTCCTGGTGGCTGCAGGTGCCTGTTTCTGTTGGTGATAAGTCTGGTGGGGTCCTCTCCCTCTCTGCTGAGGATCGCTTGGTGCTTTGTGCCCTGGTGACTCATGGGGTCTTTGGAACACATTTCCCCACCTGACTCCCTCTCTGAGGATGCGGGGCCTTCTGTGTCCCAACCATCCATCCATGCACTGATGGCAGTCCTGGAGTGCCTTGTGTCCTGGGTGCAGGTGGCTTGTGGGCCACTGGATAGCAAAAAGCGCCCCCTGCCTCATCTGTCTTATCAGATCCTGAATCTGATTCGGCCGCCGCGGATGTGGATCACCCTGCTGGGTCTACAACCACACGCTTGGAATCCTGATTAGTGAGGATGATTCCTCCATGTCTGCGACCTTGCATGAAAAGGCAGTGGTGGATGCACTGATTGTGCGTGAGACTCTGAAGATGGAAAATGCACCTGAAGCTGTGTCAGAGGCGCAGGTGCCCTTTTGGCACTCACAAGCCATCCAAAGCGGCAAAGGTGTTTCTTTTTCCTGCCTATTTTGACAGAATTGTCTCTCTAAAGAATGGGGACGACCAAAGCATCCCCGTGGGGTCCCTAGATGCTTTACTAGGCGTTTACCCCTTTTGAGGAGTCCCTTCTTAAGAAGAGGACTATGCCACCGGTTGTGGACCCTCCGGTTTCCAGATTAAACAAGGCAACCATGATTCCGGTTGAAGAGTCCCCGGCCTTTAAGGATCTTGCTGACTAGAAGGCGGAGGCTGTGGCCCGCACTATGTACTCTGGCTGGTTCAACAAGGAAGCCAGTATTCACCATTGCGCTAGTGTCCCAAACTCTGGCTAAGTAGGCTAAGCTCTTACACCATGACCTTTTAGGGGGAACAGCCCCCCCTGCCTTTGCCAAGCTGCTGGTCCAGGGGCTGCAGTTTATCTGTGATGCCTCTTTGGATGCGGCTCCCCTGATGGCTCGCCTCTGTTTTGGCAGTGGTCCTTCGGCGTGTCTTTTGGCTCAAGTGGTGGTCTGCGGATCTTCCTTTTCAAGGAAATCGCCTGTTTGGAGCTACTCTGGATGACATCATTAAAGGTCTCACGGGGGGGGGGGGGGGAAGAAGAGTACTTTTCTTCCGCAGGCTACTAAGAGCAAGGAACCTCATTGTTGATGTGGGCCTTCCTTCTCAGCTCATAAGAAGTTTTTTCGTCCCTCAGGGTCGACTGCCAAGGGCTTGAAGCCTTTCTGGAGGATCCAAATGAACCTGGTCTGGCAAGCCAAGATCGGGCTTCTCCAGACCCGTGGACAAGGCTCCTTCTGTATGAAGGTGCGCCCTCACCGGTATCTGGGGGTGGAGGGACCTTTTTCTCTGATTTTCGGACCCGTGTACTTCCCGGGTGCAAGCCAAGTGGGCCCACAAAGCCATTTGGTCCGGCTACAAGATAGTTTCGCTCTTGTCCCCCGGCAAGGTTTTTTCCTTCCAACTTGTGCCTTTTCCCAGACCGCATACAGGCCCTGTTTGGGGCGGTACAAGACCTGTTCCTTCAAGGGGTGATTATCCCGGTTCCGACCTCGTAACGTTTTCAAGGTTTTTTTCTCAAACCCATTCACAGTTCCCAGGAAGGACTGCAAAGTGCATCCAATCCTGGACCTCAAGGTGCTAAACTGCTTTGTGCGGGTACAGAAGTTCAGAATGGAGTCCATTTGAATGGTGGTAACATCCCTGCATCACAGGGTTTTCCTTGCCTCTATCAATATCAAGGATACCTACTTTCACATTCCAATATGTGCAGTCACCAGCGTTTTCTCCGCTTTGCTGTGGGAAAGGAGCATTATCAGTTTGTGGCATTAACCTTTGGTATCGCATCTGCTCATCGGGTCTTCACCCGTGTTAGCCCCAGTGCTAGCTTTGCTATGCCGCTGGGGAATCGCGGTACTGGGCTACTTGGGTGATCATCTTCTGCGAGTGGAGTCTCCCTTCGCTCTGGTGGAGAACCTGGAGGTCACAATACGAACTCGGACTGCGAACTGCGGGAGTTCGGCTGGATTCTGAATTTTCCAAGTCTGCTCTGGTTCCGTCTACAAAGCTGGACTTATCTGGGCCTGACTCTGGACTCTGCCTTAGCCAGAGTGCTCCCTTCCTCTGGACAAACTCCAGAAATTGCATGCTGCAATTCGCCTCTGCTGTCCAACAAATGGTCATCCCTCTGGACTTGCATGCAGGTGCTGGACCTGATGGTGTCTACCTTCGCGGCAGTTCTGTTTGCACAGTTCCATACAGGGTCCCTGCAAAGGGAAATTCTGACCAAATGGGACAAGGCTCTGCAGCCTCTCTGGACAATCAGATCTGTCTGAGTCGGGGCACGAAGGAGTCCCTCATGTGGTGGCTTTGTTCTCCGGCGCTTGGGCTGGGAAAATCCTTCCTCCCCTTGTATATCGGACAGTGGTCCTCAATGGATGCCAGCCCGTCCGGCTGGGGAGGCGCCCTCGGCAAGCATTCTGCTCAGGGCATCTGGAAGCTGGAAGAGTCCAGACTCCCGATCAATGTCTTGGAACTCCGAGCGATCAGACTGTTCCTGGATCATTGGATCATTTATTCAGCCCTCTCAGCCCGTAAACACATTTCCGGGGTGCAAAATTGGCAGGCGTTGGACCACGGGGAGTGGTCCCCTCATCCGGAGGGGCTGTGGATCTGTTGGCGTTTCGTCAGAAAGGTGCAGGTTTGTGGCTCAGGCAAGGAATGCGCTGATGGCCCTGTGGGGTCTGTATCATCTGATTTACACCTTCCCTCTCAAGCCTCTGCCCAGACTTCTACGCAGGATCGAGGCAGAAGTGATTCTGTCATCTTAATGGCTCCGGACTGGCCTCGGTGGGTCTGGTACGCCGATCTGGTGCGGCTGGTCGCCAACCTTCCTTGGCAGCTTCCTCTCGGGGAAGATCTTCTTTCCCAAGGACCGATCTTCCATCCTGCTTTACGGTCACTGGCTTTGACGGCTTGGCTGTTGAATGCCAGGTGCTGAAGGATAGAGGTTTATTTGAGTCGGTGATTCCTACACTGTTAAAACCTAGGAAGATCTACCATCGTACGTGGAACTTGTACATTGCGTGGTGTGTCTCTTGGGGAACTTTCTCGCTCTTTCTCGGTGGCTCGGATCTTAACCTTCCTTCAACGGGGGGTTGAACAGAAATGGGCCTTGAGTACCATCAAGGGCCAGGTGTTGGCTTTGGCGGTCTTTTTTCAACGACCTTTGGCCATACACTCCCTGGTGCGTACCTTTCTTCAGGGTATCCAACATTTGGTTCCTCCAGTTCGGGGCTCTGTTACCGTCTTGGGATCTTAATTTGGTGCTTTCAGCTCTACAGAAGCCTCCCTTTGAAAATATTTGGGAGATTCCTCTGCGTACGCTGTCCCAGAAGGTGGCCTTTTTAGTTGCTTTTTTTAGTGGCTATCACCTCTGTGTGCAGGGTGTCGGAACTGGCAGCGTTTTCCGGTCGT
Source organism: Pelophylax lessonae (assembly GCF_965119305.1). Classification (NCBI taxonomy): domain Eukaryota; kingdom Metazoa; phylum Chordata; class Amphibia; order Anura; family Ranidae; genus Pelophylax; species Pelophylax lessonae. The sequence continues at coordinate 13,379,772 of NC_138772.1, forward strand.
TCACCTTACTTGGGGATTCACAGGGATAATGTGGTTCTTCGCCCCTGTCTGGCGTTTCTTCCGAAGGTTGTCTCAAGTTTTTTATTTGAATGAAGACCTTGTGATGCCTTCTGTGTCCCAGGCCTATAAATCTGAAGGAAATTGCCTTGCATGCCTTGGATCTGGTCCGGGCAATTAGGGTGTACTTGGCAGCTACGGAGTCTTTCAGGAAGTCAGGCTCTTTGTGCTCACGGATGGACCTCCAAAGGGTTGTCCGCTTCCTCTGCGACCATTTCCATATGGATTAGACAGACAGTGGTTCAGGCCTATTCCATCAGGGGTCAGGTTCCTCTTTTTCCTGTCAAGGGGCACTCTACTAGGGCACTTGGTGCTTCCTGGGCTTTCTGTCATCAGGCGTTGGTGACGCAGGTTTGCAAGGCGGCCACCTGGTCGTCGGTGCACACTTTTAATAAGTTTTATAAACTGGTTGTTGGCATCTGCGGATGCTTCTTTTGGCCGCAAGGTTTTGCAGGCTGCTCTTTATAAGAGGACCTGATCCTCTTTGAGGGTGTATTGTTTTTTCAGGTGGGCTCCAGTTTGGTTGCGCCTGTTGGCTAATGTTTAGCCTTGGGATATTTTTTTTTGTTGTTCCCATCCCTCATGCTTAACCACTTAACGCAAACTGACATAGACCTACGTCGGCTGACTTTAAGTGGTTGTATCGGGATGATGCCTCTAGCTAGAGGCATCATCCCGGTACCGTTGTTTAGAGCTCAGGAGCCGCTCGATCGTTACCCCGGCGAACGGGAGGGGACGCCCCCCCCCCCTCTTGCCTCCTTCCGCGGCTCTGCCTGGGTCTCCAGTCCCACCGGGAGACCCGAGCAACCAGCTGGCGCGTCCGCCGGCTGGATGGAGTCCCGATCTAAGCCGGATGCGGCTTCGATCGGGTCTCCGATGACGTAACGCGGAGACGGCGTCCATGACGTCGCATCCGGGTTACTCGTCTGCTAAAGGCGGCAGTTTAAAAAAAGTGAACGTATTCAAAAATTCCGTTTTGAATACATGGAAGTATAGTGCATATTGCTGTCACAAGGGATGTTTACATTGCTTGTGACAGCAATAAAAGTGATCAGATTTTTTTTTTTTTGTTTTTTTTTTTTTAAACCTGTTAAAATTAAAAAAAAAAAAAAAAAAAAAAAATTTAGCCATCGCCGTGAGCTCTCGCGCACAAAAGAAATCGATGTTCAAACCACACATGAGGGATCGCCAGAGCGTGAGCAATAATTAAAAAAAAAGAGCTACACTCTAAACTGGTAACCGTTAAAATTTTTTAAAGCGTCACCCAAGGAGATTTTTATTGACCGTAGTTTGTCGCCATTCCACGGGTGTGCACAATTTTAAACCGTAACATGTTTGGTATCTGTTTACTCGGTGTGACATCATCTTTCACAATATACAAAAACAATGGGCTAACTTTACTGTTTAGTTTTTTTTTAAATGCAGTGAAATGTGATTTTTCGTAATTTTTCCCCAAAAAAAAAAAAAAAAAAAGGCATTTGAAAGACCGCTGCGGAAATACCGCGTGACAAAAAATATTGCAATGACTGCCATTTTATTCTCCGGAGTCTTTGCTAAAAAAAAAATATAATGTTTGGGGGTTCTAAGTAGTTTCCTAGTAAAAAATACTGATCTTACCTTGTAAACAAAAAGTAAAAATAGGCTCGGTCCTTGATGCTTTGGGGCGTCCCAATGGTTATGATTATCAGTAGCCGTGTCCGTCAATGAACGAAAGAGAAAATTGAGTTTTTTGCTTAATGTAAAATCCATTTCTCTGATGATCATTGACGGACACAGTACCCACGCCTCTGGAGTTATAATTCTTCTTGCACTGCTTGTAACAAAACTGAGTGGCTATAGCAGAGAGGGCAGTATGCCCCCTGGGTGTAGCTAGAATTATTTTCTGCCTAATGTCTACTCCGGTAGGGGGCAGTATAACCCAATGATTATCATTATTAGGAGCTGTGTCAATCAATAAACATCAGAGAAATGGATTTTACGGTAAGTCAGAAATCCCCATTTTTTTTCCCCCTATCGTATATATCCCTGGACACAGGGTATGTTCATATCTATTACAATAGTTATGCTGCCAGCTTTGGGTGATTAGACACTGGCAAAAGAAAGAGAAATCCCTTCCCCTGCATAATCCCTCCCAGGTTTTTTTTTTTCTCATGTCTTAGGTGGTGATCGTTTGCATCCTCTGCACTGTTTTTTTTTCCTTTTAGCTAGTTTTTCTTAAGATTTCCATCTGGGAATAGGAATACAGCTTATCTGTATGTGTTGCTTACGGATGTCTACTAAAAGGAATGGTATCTAAACCCCATACTGGACACACAGGCATAGCCTTTAATTTTGCCATTCAGCCCTGAACTCAGTGTAACAGGGCTTTGTGCAATGATATATTACTGGTGGACAGAATCTTGGTTCCATTTCCACGTGTGTAGTAGGTGTTGCACATCCAGAAGGAGCAATGGACTCGGGAGGAAGAACAGTACCAACAAGTACAGGTGATTTTGCTGTTGTATATCACAGCTAGGGATTGCAGGGTGGATCACTGGCGCAGAAGGTCCTTTAATCTGGCAGCATAGTATGTCCCATTTTAGTGGTGCAGCACACAGGTGTATACACCTTATCCTGTCAGCTGACTTTTCTTGAGGATGGGGGTGTTTAAGTTCTCCCTTTAACCACTTGCCGTCTGCTCACTAGAGCTCTACTGCGGCAAAGTGGTTCGTTATCTTCTGGCGACGTAGACCTACGTCGCCAGACACTCCCCTTTCTCAGCGGAGCGTGCACGCCGCCGGAGGCTCGCTCCCGTTGTATTCAGTCACAGCGGGAGTCGGGCCAGGGGAGGAGCAGCGGCGATTGTCGGGGAATCGAGTGTGGAGATCCGCCTGCTTTGTTTACAGTGACAGGCAGGGTCAGATTGCAGGGTTCAGCATAGCTGAACATGCGATCTGTCCCTGTGTCATAGTCCCCTCCCCCCACACACGTTAGTAAGCACCGGGCATACATTAACCCCTCCCTCTCCAATAAAATTAACCCCTTCCCTGCCAGTTTCATTTTTACAGTAACAGTGCATATTTATAGCACTGATTACTGTAGTAATGTCACTGGTACCCCCAAAAGTGTCAAAAATGTCAGTCAAGGGTCCGATCTGTTCGCCGCAATGTCGCTGTCCCGCAAAAAAATTTGCAGATCGCCACCATTACTCGTTAAAAAAAAAAAAAAAAAAAACAAAAATTACAGAAATCTTTCCCTTAGTAAACGCAATAACTTTTGCGCAAACCAATCAAAATACGCTTATTGTGATTTTTTATTTTTTTTTTACCAAACATAGGTAGCAGAAAACAAATTGGCCAAAAATGTAAAAATTTAGATTTTTACATTTTTTGGGGGGGGGGGGGGAGGGGGGGGGGAATTTCATATAAATAAATTTGAAAAATATTATTTTTTCAAAATTTACGCTCTTTTTTTGTTTATAGCGCTACAAGTAAAAATCGCACAGGTGATCAAATACCACCAAAAGAAAGCTCTGTTTCTCAGAAAAAAAGTACGTAAATTTAGTTTGGGTACAGCGTCGCACAACAGCGCAATTGTCAGTTAAAGTCGCACAGTGCCGAATGGCAAAAAGTGGCCTGGACGTAAGACAGCAAAATCCTCCGGTGGTTAAAGAATCTACTCCAAAAGAATCCCAGGGTCTGATTTTTATCTCAGAACCAAAAGGCCTTTGCGGGTTTTCTTGTGAAAGTAGTTTGGACAAATCAAAATATTGCTTTCTGATTCCTCTGCCCCAAACGGAACAGGATTAGGAGATCATCCCCAATCTTTCCCTGTACATTCTCATTTAAAGAATACTTTATGCACAGTCATAGCTCAGCAAAATCTCATGGAAAGTGAATTCACTAAGAAATGGAACATGCCTGCCGTGTATTTGCAGTTTCCTATCTCAATAAGACCCTCGCATTTCCGGTATTCAGGGATGCGTCAGACAAAAAGTCTGGAGGCCTTATTTTAAACGTCTCTTGCTTTTGAGTGCGCAGCCTTGCAACCTGTAATTGTTGCTGTGAAGAGTCTGTCAAAGCCTCAAGGATTGGGTGTGTTGGATGTTGACTGTCACAGACCCTTGAGCCCTGTTCACACCTGAGCATTTTTCAGCTCGTAAAACATTCATCTCGGAAGTTCCAAAACAGCCAACAAGCAAAATCCCATTCATTTCAATGGCCCGGTTCATATGAGCATTCTATCGTCTGAAGCTTAAAGTAGATGAGCTTCGTTTTTGTTCAGATAATGATACGCTCTGGTGTGAATGGAGCCTAACTGCGGGGGTTCAGGGAGATAGGAGGATTTTCCTTGTACCCTTAGTTTCTATATACCTTAAGGGATTTTATTCTACAACACTCTCATCTGGGTATCTTGTCAGCACACATGCAGGATCTTATGGCTGAAGTATTTGTAAAAAAAAAAAAAATAGTTAAACCTTTTCAAGGGGCATTTGTTTGGCCATGCTCTAAATTACTACATTAAAAATAGTAACTATGGGCAAGGGTAATTTGTTGCTGATTAAAAAGCTTAACCCTACAGTTAAAAGACCTGCCTCTCCTTCTAAAAGCATTCCTTTTGTCAACCACAAAACTCTGGCTCCAAGCCCCAAATACCCAGTTCTGCAAGAAGACTTGGTCTTCAAAACCCCTCTAAGTCAGGAGACGAGTCGTCCTCACAATGAAGGGGTGCCCCCACTCTTTTCGATTGGGTAGACACTTGCAGGCCTTCAGATGTTTGGTAGGGGCACATACTGGGTCTACGACATAGTAACTCCTATAGGCACAGGGTATTCCTATCATGTGTTGACCTGGACAAGTTGCTTCAGAGGGAGCAGTCTACTCCTCTTCTGGAATTCAATGAGAAGTGAACGATACAGACTCTGGAGATATTTGGATGCGTTCTGAATTTACAAAAAAGGGCCTTAGTCCAATTCCAGAGGTTGAAATATTTAGGCCTGATGCAGGACACTTTCCAATCGAGAGTGGTCCTACCCCAGGACAAATGCCTTGCTCTAAGAACTCAGGTGGAATTGCTCCACACAAACTTTGTGTGAGGGTTGGGGAAAGATGGTAGCCTCCTCCGAGGCAATTCCATTTGCCCCTGCAGGCCCCTTCAACAATGTCTTGTCCACATAAAACGGGACACAGTCGGACTCTCCATTGCAGTAACCCTCCAGAAGGAGACTTGTCTCTGAACTGGTGGATCTCCTTCACAAATGCTGGACTTGGGTCGAGTTCTGAACAATCTCTGTGCAGGGAACTTGGTCATATCAGAAGAGGTTGTTTGCCCATCAATATAATGGAATTGAGGGCTTTTTAGCTTGCCCTGCTACATTGGTGGTGCAGTTGGAAGGCCTCCCTGTAGGGGTTCTGTGGAACAACACCAAGGTGGTTGAGTGCATAAGGTATCATGGAGGCACCAGAATTTGGGTGGCACATGTGGAAGTGGATCTCATCCTGTCCTGGGTGGAACTTAGTCTCCGCCCTGTCCGCTGTTGATGTTCCTGGCATGGAGAATTGTCAACAGATTTTCTCAATTGTCAACGACTAAGGGGGAGTGGGCTCTTCACCAAAAGGCTTTCAAGAAATCCTGCTGAAGGAATGAAACCCCTGATGTGGATCCTCTGGTGTCCAAGTTCAATGCAAAGCTGATCAGATTCATGTGCAGGAACAGAGACACCCAAGTGATGCAGACTTTGGGTGGAAGGCATTCCAGTGATTCTGATCACCCCAGCGTGGGTCAGGAGAATATGATACTGACATCATAAATTTGTTGGTGGGCAAGCTATGGATCCTGCCAGATTGACTTGACCTCCTGTTGCAAGGTCCATCCTTTACAATTTCTAGCATTAAGGAAATGGCTGTTGAAGCTAGGGAGACAGTGGAGTTTGATCTGGTTTTTCCTATCATGCTGAAGACTAGAAAGGTGACTTCAAAGAAGACTTACGACAGGGCTTGGAAGTCTTAATTTGCCTGGTGTGAGGCTTCAGAAATTGCTTCCTTGTAAGTATGCTGTGGGACGCATACTGGTGTTTTTCCAGTCTGGGGTCAACCAGGGATTGGCCTGGCGTATAATAAAGGCCAGATTTTAGCCGTGGCAGTCCTGTTTCAGAGACTCATTGCTGCAAATTTCTTGGTGTGTGCCTTTTTTACATGGGATCATGAATATTGATCCACCTATTAAGACTCCGTGGGATGTCAAGGACTAACCTTTTCCCTTTGTCCTTTTGACATGGAGGGTTTTTTTTTGCAATTAATTTGACTAATAGAGGTTCACAATTGGCTGCCCTTTGTTGTAAGGAACAATTCTTAGTTATCCACCGTTTTGTGGTCTCAGCTTTTTTTTTTTTTTTTTTCTAAGGTGATCTCTTCATTCCATCTTTAACCAAGGCATTGCTTTACCTTTTTTCTGCCCAAGACTCTTCACACCTTGAATGTGGTTTGTGCGGTCAAGATTTTCCTGAAGTTGACTGCTTCAATTCCCCTCTTGGTGCCTCCTGAAGGCCTACAGAAAAGTCATGCAGCTTCCAAACCTACTATTTCTCATTGGATCTGTCAGCTTCTTTCTCAGCCTTAATGGTCTAAAGAGCAAAGTTTCACTGTTCTTGGTTCTGGCTCATTCTGCCAGGAGTGTTATTGCTTCCTGTGCTATTCCCTGGATAGTGGTTTGCAAGGCTGCTACTTGGTTTTCGGTTCATGTTTTTACAAAGTTTCTCCAAGTGGCTGTATTTGCCTCTGAAGGCGTGACTTTCGGTTCCTGTGTTTTGCAGGCTGCTGCGTGAGGTTCTAACCTGTTCCGGTTTAGTTGTTTGGGGCCGGTTGACTTGTTGCCATGTTGCCCTCCCCTCGTATTCCGTAATGAAAATGGGATTTTTGGTTTACCTTTAAAATTATTTTTCAGAGTATCTCACAGGACACTGGGATCTCACCGCTCTTCCTTTTTTTCATAGGTTACTCAAAGCTAAAGCTATGCCTAGCTGGTATGTGATTTCCTGTGTTTTTTATTTATTTTTTTTCTTATAATGCCCCATACACACGTGCAGATTATCTGAAGACTTTTGTCTGTAGACTTACCAAAACCATATAATACGAGGTCAAACCTAAACACTTTCAATTTGTATGCAATCCGGCAGGCCCTTGCACTACATAGAAAAGGTAAATCTGAAGACAAAAGTCTTCAGATAATCTGCACGTGTGTACGGGGCATAAGGTTTCAAACTACCTCCCGCCATATAGACAAATGACGGTGGGTGGGATCCTCTCTCATTCTGGGATGACGTCATATGGCGTCTCACCACACGTCCCGACGTCATTTGGCGTCTCACCACGCGTCCCGATCTCAGTAAAGAGTCAATGACCTGGCTCTTTACCCATGTGATCACCTGTGTCCAATCACAGCCGAACATGGAAATGCCCGTTAAAGGCTCTCTTCGCCTCACACTGACAGTTTGTGAGGAGAGGAGTGCTGGTCAGTGGCATCTCCACATATAGGGCCCCAGTAGCCCCAACAGTTCCCAGCAGTGATGCCAGTTTGTGCCCATCAGTGCTGCCTTTCAGTGCCTATCCGTGCTGCCTGTCATTGCCCATAAGTGTGACCTATTAGTGCTGCATATTACTGCCTCCTCATCAGTGCCCTTCAGTGCAGCCTCATTAGTGCTGCCTATCAGTGTCCATCAGTGCAGCCTCCAACGCACATTAGTGAAGGAGAAACATTACTTATTCAGAAACTTTTCTGACAAACTAAGAAAGTTGTGTTTTTTTTTTTTAATTCATTTTTTGGTCTTTTTTTTTTTTTTTTTTTTTTAGCAAAAATATAAAAAAAAAACAGCGGTGATTAAATACCACCAAAAAAAAAATCTATTTGTTAAACAAATAATTCCATTTGGGTACAGCGTTGCATGACCGTGCAATTGTCATACAAAATGTGACCGCTCTGAATGCTAAAAATAAGGCTGAGCAGGAAGGGGGTAAACGTGCCCAGTAGGCAAGCAGTTAACATCACAATGAAAGTGCAAGGAACCAGTGTGAAGACATAGAATTTAAAGGGATGCATTTTTCTTGCGCTAAAGGTGCCAATAATGGCCAGTTAATAAATTCATATTATAAATTTTATGATAAAAAGTTGAATATAATACAATTATATATAAAATATAATAAATATTTTTTTATATATTTTTAAAATGTTTGGGGGTTCAAAGTAATTTTCTAGCACAAAATACTGATTTTTAACTTGTAAACAAGAAGTGTCAGGAAAAGGCTTAGGCATGAAGGGGTTGTATACCCCACTTGGTGATTTTTACCAACAGGTAAGCCTGTAATAACCTGCACGGTTTAGGAGATATTAACCCTCCAAGCAGCCATTGACAACGGCGCGTGCGCTCTGAAGGTCCAGGGTACCGTGCCGGAACTTCAGAGCTCCTTGCCGGAATGGCGGGCTCCCGTGCCCATGCACAAGAGTGACATCATTGCTGCTCCAGCCACTCGTAGTGCCGGAGCCCGCAAACCCGGAAGTGAGACCTGGGGGAACTTGTCAACTTTCTCAGCGGTGACCGGGCACCATTGTGGGGGCTTTGTTCTAAGGAAAGTATTTCATAATGTGCTAGTATGCGATGCATACCTGCACATTATGCTATTGTCTTGCAGTTTTTTTTTTTTTGTGATTACTACAGCTTTAAATGACATCTTAGCTGTTCTGTGTGTTTGTGGATTGCAGCATTAGATTGGTCATTAAAAGCATTTTATGATTTTAGGTCACCGGAAATTTCTTTTGGGGTAGATGAGAACAGCAATATTCTGACCAAAGACCCTGAACAAGACAAGAAGAGGCCTCGACACCAGGAGGAATTTAATGGGTACGTAGGTGTTGGATCTGGAGTCATATGTAGCTGTAAATCTTTTTATCCATAAAGACCAGAAATCTGAAGTCTCACTAGATCAGTCGTCCTCAACCCTGGCCTACATGGCCCACTAACAGGCCAGGTTTGCAAGATAACTGAAATACATCCCAGGTGATCTCCTTTGCTGCTCAGTGATTGCAGTACTCTTGGCACCTTTCGCAGGGGGTAGTGGCTACCTGGTTTTGGCAGGTACCTGCTCCCACCTCCGGCTCACACAGCTGTGGCGAAGTTAGCCGGAAGTGAGCCACCTGCAGCTGGCCCATTCAGAGCGCAGTGCGATTCACTCATGTGCAGTAGGAAACCGGCTGTGAAGCCGGAAGGCTGCTGGTTTCCCTTACCTGAGATGGCGGGGCTAGCATCCGAGAGTCGGCTCGGGTGAGGACAACACTGGATGCTTGGAAAAGTAAGTCCCTAATAGTATTGGTAGCTGCTGACTTCCAATTTTTTTTTTGGGGGGGTGTTAGGATGGGGCAGGACTCTTCTTTAAAGTATAACTAAAGGCAAAAGTTTTTTGTTTTGGATTGAGTGGAGAGGGGTTAGAACACCTGTCAGATTTTATTGCTGTATGTCTGTGCCCCCATTAGGGAGATTCACACTCTGTATTTGTCTTGTTTACTATTATCATTGAAAGTAAAAGAAAATCCCACATTTTGGGTTGTCCCCAAAAAAGTAATAGAGGGTCAATCTTCCAAAAGAGACACTAGTTGTGGTGACCTGGGGGTCTCCAAGGAATTCCTTTCATTTGCAGGAATTTCCTCTCACTTCCTTTCTATGAAACAGGAAGTGAAGGGAGATCTCTGGAATGGGACACATATGGTAATACAAAATCTGACAGGTGTTATTACTCCCTTACTCTATCCAAAATGGTAAATAATATTGCCTATAGTTCTACTTTAAGCCCCCGTTCACACTGAATGCAGCTTTGAAATCGTGCAACTTCACTTTAAGCCGCATGATTTCAAAGCGGCAGGTCATTGCGACTTGGCTGACATCTGTGCAACTTAATGCACAGATGTCAATGCAAGTCGCACCTGGAAAAGCTAAAAGTAGTGCAGGAACTATATATATATATATATATATATATATATATATATATATATATATATATATATATATATATATATATATAATTTTAAAGATAGCAACATAACAAAGCAATGAAAACATTTTACAATAAGGAACTCTTTTTAAATCGGTGTGGCACAGATTTGAACAGTTTCATTGGTGGCAATAGGGTGCGACTTATGCGATTTTGACCCATCAAATTGCATGACAAGTCTTGCCTGTGTAAATGTGGGCTAAAAGAGCGGACTGCATAGGTAGGGAACAAAGAAGTGCCCACTAGTGAGTTCCCGATGGTGTTCATCCAACGCTGGACACGTCTTGGCATCTGCAGAATGGAGAGGGAAAGGCGATTTTATATGAGCATCTGGAAAAGTAGGCATTTATTTACAAATATTAAGGGATACCTTCATCTTTACGAACATGTTGCACCCATATTTAGGGTGTAACATTACTAAAGCATATGCCTGCACCCCAACCCAATCCCCCATTGTGAAAGCAGGCAGGGGATCCTCTCCCCACACCCACTGTCACAATTCAAAAAAAGCATGGCTGTTCGGGGCTTGGCCCACATAGCCGCATCAATCGTTCACATCTCTGTGAATGAATGAACTAAAAGTCCCTTCTGCCACTGCAGCATATGGCTTGTAGTTCTCAGTGAACTATGGGGGTGCTTATGAGTGCTCTTGTAGTTTTATTGATCTTCCTGGACTCAGTAACTGTCTGCTTGTATAGGAAATATAGGCAAGCAGCTGTACTAACAGTCTACAGGAGCCTGGCATTACAACCGCAATCTGCTGATCGCTAGTACAATGCTTTACAGCAGGGGTCTGCAAACTTTATAAACAAAGGGCCAGTTTACTGTCCTTCAAACTTTAGGGGGGGGGGGGGCTGGATTGTCACCAGTGGGGGAAGAACATGTCCTGGCATCAGTGGGAGTTAACCGTGCCCCATCATTGGTATTAGTGGGAGAAAGTGTCCTATCGTTTGTGTCAATAATATTATTCTATCGTTAGTGTCAGTGGGAGGAATAGTGCCCCATCATTGGTGTCAGAGGGAGGAATAGTGCCCCATCATTGGTATCAGTGGGAGGAATAGTGCCCCATCATTGGTGCCAGTGGGAGCAATAGTGCCCCATCATTGGTGCCAGTGGGAGCAATAGTGCCCCATCATTGGTGCCAGTGGGAGCAATAGTGCCCCATCATTGGTGCCAGTGGGAGCAATAGTGCCCCATCATTGGTGCCAGTGGGAGCAATAGTGCCCCATCATTGGTGCCAGTGGGAGCAAGTGGGAGGAATAGTCTCCTCGTTGGTGTCAGTAATATTGTTCCATCGGTGTCAGTGGGCTGACACTGCCCCATCTATAGTATTAATGGGAGGAATAGTGCGCCATCATTGGTGTCAGTGGGAGGAATAGTGCCCCATCATTGGTGTCAGTGGGAGGAATAGTGCCCCATCATTGGTGTCAGTGGGAGGAATAGTGCCCCATCATTGGTGTCAGTGGGAGGAATAGTGCCCCATCATTGGTGTCAGTGGGAGGAATAGTGCCCCATCATTGGTGTCAGTGGGAGGAATAGTGCCCCATCATTGGTGTCAGTGGGAGGAATAGTCTGATTGTTGGTGTCAGAAATATTGTTCTAATGGTGTCAGTGGGCTGAGAGTAACCCATCTATAGTATTAATGGGAGGAATAGTGCAGAAAGCTCTTTAATTGATATGCCCTTTCAAGGCAATTGCCTGTTTGGGGCTACCCTGGATGACCTCAATAAGGGTATCATGGGGGAGGAAGAGTACCTTCCTGTCACATTCAAGGAAAGGGAAGGAGACTTGCCGCAGATGGGGGCCCTCCTCAGCCCATAGAAAATCCTTTCTGCTTCTGGGACGAAGAATAAGGGAAATAGATATTTGAAATCTTCCTTAGGAGGTTCCAAGCAACCTTGGTCTGAGAAGCCTAAGCTAGATTCTCCGGACCCCTTCAGCATGAAGGTCTGCCCTCACCCATTACACCCTCACTAGTTATTATCTTCGCTGGTTTTCGGCCCCCTGGACTTCTTTGGTGAGCGTCAAGGAAATGTTTCTTTTGGGGGTTCCCTGAAAGGGATCTGATTCTATTTGACCAGGGTGGTCCTTCCTCTGCACAAACTTCAGGGACCACAGACCCTGATTCACCGGCTGCTGTCACACAGATAGTTCTTTCTCCCATTTTGCATACAGGTTCTGAGTCTGGTGGTATCCACCTTCAAGACACTTCTGTTTGCAGTCTTGCATGCAGCTCCTTTAGCAGGTTCGGCTCCACGGGAGGATACCGACGTTCGTGACGAGGTCACGGGGGCTCTCTGACAGAAGCCGCAGGCATCCAAGGGCCACGGTAAGGCCAGTATCATCCTCGGCTAAGGATCGAAAGTTTGCAAGGTGGCCACTTGGGTCGTCTGTGCATACCTTCACAAAATTCTATTAGGTAGATATTTCGTCATCTGCAGATGCCTCTTTTTGCCGCAAAGTTTTGCAGGCTGCTGTTTAAGAGGGGCTGTTCCCTCTTGAGTGGAGTTTTTTTCTTTAAACTTTTATTTTTCAGATGGGGCTCCTTTTGACCAGGTTAAGGCGCCTGTGTCCTGGTTAAGGGCTCCTATGTTTAACCTTTAGTTATTTTCTCCACCCCTCGTTTTCCTTTTGCCACTGCTTTTGGACGTCCCACTAGTTATGATTTATGGAGCGCTGTGTCCGTCAATGAACGAAAAAGAAAATGGGATTTATGTACTTAAAGCGGAGTTCCAGCCATTCACTCACCTGTCCAACGATCCAGCGATGCGGCCGCCCGAAGCCTCGATCCTCTCCCTCGGCGCCGGCATCACTGCTGTGGGCACCCGGCTGTGACAGTTTGCGGCTTCACAGCCGGGTACCCACTGCGCATGCGCGAGTTGCGCTGCGCGCCGTGATTGGCCGGCAATCTTCTGGGACCTTTGACATGTCCCAGAAGATTGCAGGGAGGGAGGGGGAGAGGAGAACTTCCGCTCAGGGCGCCGCGACGCTCCGAGCGGAAGTGGGAGCGGTTACCTGTCAAAACTAGGTACCCGCTCCCCCCCCCCAAAAAAATGACATGCCAAATGTGGCATGTCGGGGGGTCAGGACTCCCTAAAGCGGAAGTTCCACTTTTGGGTGGAACTCCGCTTTAACGTAAAATCCATTTCTCGGAGTTCGACGGACACATCACCCAACCCTCTATGGAGTTCTGATACTTCTAATACTGCTTGCTTCTAAACTGATTACCTAGAGCAGAGAGGGGGGTTATACGCTAGCTGTGGACGGCCCATGGGCGTAGCCAGGTGTTTTTCGTTCTGCCTGGTCCTACTCCTGGAGGATGCAATATAACCTGTGTGTGTATGTGTGTGTGTATATATATATATATAATATATATACAGTGCATTGCGAAAGTATTCGGCCCCCTTGAACTTTTTGACCTTTTTGCCACCTTTCAGGCTTCAAACATAAAGATATAGAACTGTATTTTTTTGTGAAGAATCAACAATTGGGACACAATCATGAAGTGGAACAAAATTTATTGGATATTTCAAACTTTAACAAATAAAAAACTGAAAAATTGGGCGTGCAAAATTATTCAGCCCCTTTACTTTCAGTGCAGCAAACTCTCTCCAGAAGTTCAGTGAGGATCTCTGAATGATCCAATGTTGACCTAAATGACTAATGATGATAAATAGAATCCACCTGTGTGTAATCAAGTCTCTGTATAAATGCACCTGCACTGTGATAGTCTCAGAGGTCCGTTTAAAGCGCAGAGAGCATCATGAAGAACAAGGAACACACCAGGCAGGTCCGAGATACTGTTGTGGAGAAGTTTAAAGCCGGATTTGGATACAAAAAGATTTCCCAAGCTTTAAACATCCCAAGGAGCACTGTGCAAGCGATAATATTGAAATGGAAGGAGTATCAGACCACTGCAAATCTACGAAGACCTGGCCGTCCCTCTAAACTTTCAGCTCATACAAGGAGAAGACTGATCAGAGATGCAGCCAAGAGGCCCATGATCACTCTGGATGAACTGCAGAGATCTACAGCTGAGGTGGGAGACTCTGTCCATAGGACAACAATCAGTCGTATACTGCACAAATCTGCCCTTTATGGAAGAGTGGCAAGAAGAAAGCCATTTCTTAAAGATATCCATAAAAAGTGTCGTTTAAAGTTTGCCACAAGCCACCTGGGAGACACCAAACATGTGGAAGAAGGTGCTCTGGTCAGATGAAACCAAAATCAAACTTTTTGGCAACAATGCAAAACGTTATGTTTGGAGTAAAAGCAACACAGCTCATCACCCTGAACACACCATCCCCACTGTCAAACATGGTGGTGGCAGCATCATGGTTTGGGCCTGCTTTTCTTCAGCAGGGACAGGGAAGATGGTTAAAATTGATGGGAAGATGGATGGAGCCAAATACAGGACCATTCTGGAAGAAAACCTGATGGAGTCTGCAAAAGACCTGAGACTGGGACGGAGATTTATCTTCCAACAAGAGACAATGATCCAAAACATAAAGCAAAATCAACAATGGAATGGTTCACAAATAAACATATCCAGGTGTTAGAATGGCCAAGTCAAAGTCCAGACCTGAACCCAATCGAGAATCTGTGGAAAGAACTGAAAACTGCTGTTCACAAATGCTCTCCATCCAACCTCACTGAGCTCGAGCTGTTTTGCATGGAGTAATGGGCAAAAATTTCAGTCTCTCGATGTGCAAAACTGATAGAGACATACCCCAAGCGACTTACAGCTGTAATCGCAGCAAAAGGTGGCGCTACAAAGTATTAACTTAAGGGGGCTGAATAATTTTGCACGCCCAGTTTTTCAGTTTTTTATTTGTTAAAGTTTGAAATTTCCAATAAATTTCGTTCCACTTCATGATTGTGTCCCACTTATTGTTGATTCTTCACAAAAAAATGACAGTTTTATATCTTTGTTTGAAGCCTGAAATGTGGCAAAAGGTTGAAAAGTTCAAGGGGGTCAAATATTTTCGCAATGCACTGTGTGTATGTATATGTGTGTGTGTATATGTATGTGTGTATAGATAGATAGCTATATATAGAGATATATATATATATATATATATATATATATATATGTGTGTGTGTGTATGTGTGTATATATATATATATTAAAGGAACACTTTGAAAACACATCAGATCTCAATGGGGAAATATCTCATTCTGGATATCTATACTGGTATGGACTGGGTAATGTGTTGGGGTCTATACTGGTATGGACTGGGTAATGTGTTGGGGTCTATACTGGTATGGACTGGGTAATGTGTTAGGAAGGAAAGAATGCCACATTGTTTGATGGAAATGAAAATTATCACCCTTCAGGGGGCTGAATTCAAAGAGACCCCGAAAATCAAAGAGAAAAATTTTTTGCAGCAGGCGAGTCCATTTCGCTAAAATTTTATTGCAGCAACTCAGAATGGTCCTCAGTAGTGTTTTTGACCCCCACGTGCTTGTATGCATGCCTGACAACGTCAAGCTTTTGGGAACAGTTGGTAATTACCCTTTTTAATGCATGTTAATATTCTGCTTGATTTACATTTTTGTCATTTTATATTGTTGTTTGAGCTAATATTGAATAAGACTAATGATGTGTAAAACAATAGCAGCTAAATTAATTTTACGTTGCTTGTTTAAGGTCAGTGATTGGCTTTAAGTTACTGCAATGTTCACATCGTTCTTTGCTTTGATAAATCCCCTTCCTTATGTCATGTGTTCATTTTTTTCTAGGACTGTGTCTGAGTGGGCAGCTATTGACTCTGATTTCCAAGAGGACTACACTCCTAGTCAACAGGTGGGATGTAAAGTATTTTTAAATGATTTTACTCACATCCGCTTTTTTTTTTTTTTCTACAAGAACTTTACACATTGACAATAAAAACAAAAGGCGACGTTTAATTTTGCTTATTTGCAGGCTGATATGAATGCTAAAACCCTATCATTTGATAAAGAAATATAGTTAAATGAGCTGTATGGTATGTTTTTTTTTTTTTTTTGTTTTTTTGTTTTGTGAGTAATTATCCATTTGTAAACCGGTTTGCAATCAAGAATACTCTGCCAGCAGGCAGTAGTTGAATGGACTTTTAGGTCACAGAGAATACATTAGTAAATATACTCCTATCTTCAAAAAGAGAAGTTTGGCTTTACATCTGCTTTAACCGTTTGCTCTGTGATGCAACTTTTTAATTTTTCACACATGTTAAAGTCAGCATTTGTTGGAAAATTTAGAACCCCCAACCTTTCTTTATTTTTCTGGCCCTGGAGAATAAAATGGTGGCTACTGCAATTTTTTTACGTCACACATTTGCGCAGCTGTTTATCAAACACAATTTTTCACAAGTAAAATTAATTTTAGTGTACACAAACGCAATATAGTATCTGGGGGGAGGAAATGGCAATTTAAAGCCATGAAATGCTTTTTTTGGTGAATTAAAGAAATTGGATGTTCATTAACCACTTCAGCTCCGGAAGGTTTTACCCCCTTAATGGCTATTTTTTGCGATACGACCATGCGTGCTTTATTTCGCAGTCGTGCGACGCTGTACCCAAATAAAATTGATGTCCTTATTTTCTCTTTCGTTTGACGGACACCGCTCCATATCTTCTTTGACCCATAGGGTTTTGCTGCTCTCCATAGGAGTAGGACTAGGCAGAAGCAAAACTTTACTATGCCCCTAGGACAGTCCTTGGGGTTAAACTTTCCACTTCCTGCCATAGGACTTCAGAAAATCTAATTGTCTATACGGATAGATCTTCAAAATAGGTAGGAAAGGGAACACCTTAGTCACCCCTTTAAGGCGCATTCTACAAGGGCGCTTAGTGCCTCCTGGGCTTTCCGTCTTCAGGCGTCAGTGGTTCAGGTGTGCAGAGTGGCTACGTGGTCGTCTGTGCATACATTCATTAAGTTTTACAAGGTGGATGTATTCGCCTCGGCGAATGCTGCGTTCGGCCGCAAAGTTTTGCAGGCTGCTGTTGGAGAGGTTCCTGCTGCAGAGATTCCTGTCTCTTGAGGGTGTATTCTTTCTGGTTGGTGAGCTCCAGTTGTTCTTGGTTGAGCTCCTGGTTTACTTGGTTGGCTATGTTTAGCCTTTTTGGGAATTTTGTGCATTGCTGTGTTTTACCCACCCCTCATGTTGATACTGCCTTGGGACGTCCCAAGCATCAAAGAAGACATAGACCTGTGACCGTCAATGAACGAAAGCGAAAACTGGATTTTTGTCTTACCATAAAATCCGTTTCTCTTTCGTTCACTGACGGACACAGCTCCATGTCTTCTAAGACCCTTGGGCTTATGCTGCTCTCTCTTCAGGAGTAGGACTAGGCCGAAACAATTTTGGCTACGCCCCTGAGGCAGTCCCAGGAGGTATACCATCACTTCCTGACATAGGACTTCAGTTTTTTCTGCCTAGTCAGGAGTAAGGACCTAGCTCCCTGCCAGGATCTGTGGTCCTTGCATTTCCTTTTTAAATGGAGTTTTTTTTTATTTTCTCTGTTTCTGTGTGAACTACAATCAACGGCTGGTCTGGGTGATGCACTGGATATTCTAGATCCTTATGGTCTTCCCAGTCTTGCCTCCGAGCGGGACCCAACTATTAACTCTGCGCTAGGTTGGCCACGACATTGCCCCACTAGACAGGAGCTGGCCAGAGAGTGAAACACTTCGCCAGGTCGCATAGCCCTGGTCACGACAGCAGTCACGATCAGAGTCCCAGCGTACCTCGGGCCGCAGATGGTGCTGTGAACTGCCGGGAGTGGTGCTCGCCTAATGCCAAGGTGTGGTGAGTAGTGTCCCCCCCCTCTTTTCCCTGGCCCTCCCTGGGAATGATAGGCTCCCCTATATCCTTCCTTCACGTTTCCCCCCTCTCCCTAGCGGGGTTTCCCCTGCATAGTCGTCCTCATTTGACCCCTGCCCCTTCCCTAGTCCCCTTTTGGGGTGCATTGGTGTTTTGTGGGGCGAGGGGGCTAACTTTGTGCTGGGCTGTAGGGTGGTGGAAGTGTGTCGCTGGCAGCCCCCTTTTAGGCTTCCCCCTGCTGGATTATTACTTCCCTGGGGTCCAGTGGGGTCCTGGGTTTCACGCGGCGCCGCCATTTTGCAGTGGATTGTTTTACTAGCCTCGACGGCCATGTTTGTATAGTCCGACGTCCATGTTTTGGGTTTCCCTGTGTAATCTATTTTGGCGGCCATTTTCTTGTGGTTCGGTGCAGACGTGGCCTCTAGTGTCAGTGTTGGCGCTTCCTCTTTGATTGCAGGGCGGCAGGCTGTTTGGCGCTCTTCAGCACTCTGTGGGTATACGATCCTTCCTCTGCTATATACAGCACCGCGGGTACGCTGATACTTGTGGTACTCGAAGCTGCGGGACCCTCTGGATCTCAGTTTGCCCTGGCGTCCATGACTGTGGCCCTGCAGTCAATTATGTCAAAGGTTGATATGGCCCTGCCATGGTGGGCTATCAAGACGCGCTCCCCGCCTTCACCTGTATCCTCTGCCTCCTCAGTCTGGGGTGGATTTGGCTGCCGCGGATGCGAGTTAGCCCACTGGGTGTTGCTGAGCCAGCAACGCTGGTGCAGTTTCGCACCCGCAGATTTTCCAAGGTGACTTTCCTGCCTATTTTGATGAGATAGTCACTAGTCAGTGGGGTTTCACGAAATGCATGGTTGGAATACATAAGCGTTTCGCTTGTAGATATCCTTTTGAGGAGTCTCTCCTGAAGAAACTAACGGTTCCACCATCGGACTCTCAGGTTTCCAGCCTAAATAAGGCCACTTTTCCCAGGGGAGGATTCTCCATTGTTTAAGGATTCCATGGACAAGAGAGCTGAGGCTCTGGTCTGTTACCTTGTCACCTTGGCAGGTTCAATGTTGAGGCGTGTTTTTGCTATCACTATCACCTTGGTATCCCAGACCTTGACGGAATGGGCAAAAGTTTATGCCAGGATCTGAAAGGGGGTCAACACCCTCCTGAGCTGGTGGATCAGTTAATCCTGGGGCTACTTTACATTTGTGATTTTGTGATGCATCTTTGGATGTGGCCGCTTGGCTGGCAGGGTATCTGTGACGGCGGTGATTCTTCGCCGCATAATTCGTTTGGAGCACCGGTTGGCCGACCAGGCTTCTACAAAGATGCTCATTCATCTACCTTTTGTAGGTGACCGTTTGTTCGGTGCCTTTCTGTCTGGAGGAGATCATTAAGGGCCTTACGGGAGGTAAGAGTACATTACTTACACAGGTTACTAGGGGCAAGAAACCTTGTCTTAAACTTGGTCCTTTTTTTCTCGCCACACAAGCGGCCCTTTTGTCCCTCTAGTTAGCAGGAAAAGGGTTCGAGACCCACCCGTAACTTTGCGGGAGGCTCCAAGAGACCCTGGAATGGTAAGTCAAAAGCGGGCACTACTTCCGCGTACAACCCCTTCCCCAGCCTGAAGGGGCGCCCTCACCCGCAGCTGGGGTAGTGGGGGGGGCGTCTTTGCTTCTTTCCGGGCCCATGGTCCTTGCTTATTCAGGACAAATGGGTCCACAAGTTGATTGGGTTCAGCTACAAAATCGAGTTTTGGTCCTTGTTTCTGGCAAGGTTCTTTCCTTCTTACTTACGCCTGTCTCCCGATCAGCTGCAGGACCTCCTATGGGGCAGTGCAGGACCTGTTGGCACAAGGGGTCATTGTGCCGGTTCCAGAGTGGGGTATGTTTTCAAGGTTTTTATTCAAATCTGTTAACTGTTTCCAGGAAGGAAGGCAAAGTTTGCCCGATCCTGGATCTCGGATCAGTTGATCCAGGGGCTACAGTACATGTTTGGATGCGGCCCATTGGCCGGCAGGGGTGCGGGTTCATAAATTAGATGGAGTCCATCCGCACGGTAGTAGCTTTCCTTCATCGAGGAGATTTTTTGGCTTCTATCGATCTCAAGGACGCTTACCTTCATATTCCAAAATATGTCAGGCATCAGTGTTTTCATCGTATTGCCATGGGCAGGGAACATTATCAATTTGTGGCGTTACCCTTTGGTCTTCAACTCCTCCAGTGTTCACAAAGGTTTTGGCCCCGGTGTTGGCCTTGCCTAGGCAGAAGGGGATCGCGTTTCTAGGTCACCTTTACGATCATCTTCTGCGTGCAGAGTCGTCTTCGGCTCTAGTAGTCGACTTAGACATTACTGTGCAAACTCTACAGGAGTTCGGATGGACACTGAGATTTCAGAAATCGGCTTTGACTCTGTCCATCAAGCATTGGGTCTGACGCTGGATTCAGCATCGGCCTGGGTGTTTCTTCTACAGGTGAAACTACTGAAGTTGCAGGTTGCGATTCGGCTCCTGTTGTCCAACCGTCGGTCGTCGCTCAGGACTTGCATGCAAGTGATGGGTCTGATGGTTTCCATCTTCAAGGCGGTTCCGTTTGCTCAGTTCCATACCAGACCTCTGCAAAGAGAGATTCTGGCCAAATGGAACAAGGATCTGCTGTCCTTGGACGATTTTATGCCGTTGAGTCGGGGTACGAGGGGCTCTGCGATATGGTGGCCCTGCTCCCCGGTGCTTCGACTGGGAATATCCTTCTTCCCCTGTATCGGATGGTGATTATCACCGATGACAGTCTGTCTGGGTGGGGAGGTGTCTTGGGAGTGTACCCTGCCCAAGGTGTTTGGACTCGAGAGGAGTCTAGTCTGCCCTGTGAGGATACAATCGAACAATGCTATGGCTGTGGCATATGTCAATCATCAAGGGGGGCACAAGGAGTTCCCTGGTGGCCTGGGAAGTAGCCAGCATTCTGAGATGGGCAGAACTATATGTTCTGGCCTTCTCTACTGTGCACATTCTGGAGGTAGAGAATCAGCCAGAATGGTCTCTCCTCTTCCTTCTCTGTCTTGCCTGTTGGACCAGATTTCTGCTTTGGCCATATATTTCCAAAGCCCTTTGGCTGCGAATTCCTTGGTTCGCACTTTTGTGCCAGGAGTTTGCCATCTTACTCCTCTGCGATTCCTGACGGACATAGCTCCATTTCTTAGACCCTTGGAATGTCCCAAAGCAGTATCAACATGAGGGATGGAAAAAACGCAGCATACATAGAATTCCCAACAAGGGCTAAACATAGCCAACCAAGAAAAACTGGGAATGGGATCTCAATTTGGTACTGTCGGTACTTCAGAAGCCTCCTTTTTGAAAACATTTGTGATCCTCCTTTGCTTACTCTGTCGCAGAAGGTGGCCTTTTTGGTCGTTATTACTTCTGCGTGTAGGGTGTCGGAGTTGGCTGCATTGTCCTATCGGTCACCCTACCTGGTGGTTCACAGGGACAGAGTGGTGTTACGACCTTGTCAGGCGTTCCTTCCTATGGTTGCCTCGGGGTTTCATTTAAATCAAGATATTGTGTTGCCATCCTTATGTCCTATGCTGAAATATACTAAAGAAATTGCTCTACATTCCGTGGATATAGTCTGGGCAATTCGGGTGTACTTGACAGTCAATTCGGAAATCCAAATGTTTTTTTTTTTTTTTGCTTGTTCTTACGGATGGACCTCATAAGGGGCAGGCCGCATTTGCTGCGACCATTTCCAGATGGATCAGGCATAGGGTGGTGCAGGCCTATTCTATTAAGGGTCAGGTTCCGCCTTTCCCTGTCAAGGCGCAGTCTACTGGGGCGCTCAGTGCCTCCAGGGCCTTTCTTTATAAGGCATCAGTGGTTTAGGTGTGCAAGAGGGCTACATGGTCGTCTGTACACACATTCACAAAGTTTTATAAGGTGGTTGTACTTGCATCTTCTGATGCTGCGTTTGGTCGCAATGTTTTGCAGGCTGCGGTTAGAGGCTCCTGCCTCTTGAGGGTGTATTTTTTTCCTGGTGGTGAGCTCCTGTTTATCCTGGTTGACGATGTTTAGCCCTTGTTGGGAATTCTATGTGTGCTGTTTTTTTACCACCCCTCATGTTGATACTGCTTTGGGACATCCCAAGGGTTTAAGACATGGAACTGTGTCTGTCAGTGAACGAAAGAAAACTATTTTTGTTTTACCGTAAAATCCTTTTCTGAGGTTCACTGATGGACACAGCACCCGGAGTTATGTATTCTTCTAACACTGCTAGTTACAAACTGAAGTTCTATAGCAGGAAGTGATGGTATACCCCCTGGGACTGCCTCAGGGGCGTAGCCAAAATTGTTTCTGCCTAGTCCTACTCCTGAAGAGAGAGCAGCATAAGCCCAAGGGCCCAAGAAGACACGGAGCTGTGTCTGTCAATGACCCTCAGCAAAAAGGGATTTTACGGTAAGACAAAAATTCAGTTTTCTTTCATTTATTGACGGACACAGCTCCTGATATTCATAACAATTTTGGTTATACTGTCCCCTACAGGGGTAGGACACTTGGCAGAAATCAATTCTGGACACACCCATGGGCAGTCCCAGGGGGTATACTCTCTCTGCTATAGCCACTTTTTTTTTTCTGCCTAGTCATAAGTAAGGACATAGTTCCTTGCTGGGATCTTTGGTCATGGCAAAAAAATGTTTCTTCTTAAAATTTTCATCTACAATCAACTGCCGGACTGGGTGATGGGCTGGCTAATCTAGATCAAGTGGTCACCCCAGTCTCGCCAGAGAGCACGTGCAGATCTCCGTTCCACGCTAGGTCGCCTGCGACATAGCCCCACTGGACGGGGGCTGGCCTGCAAGTTAAACTCCTCGCGAGGTTGCATACGACCAGGTCTCGGCCCGAGTCGTAGCATTCCTCCTGGCCAACAGCCCCCCCCATTTTGATGGAGAGGGGTTCTATTTGGAGTAGTGCCTGCCTGGTTCCTGGTATGGTGAGTAGCTATTTCCCCCCTTTCCCCTGGAGGGGTTTGGGGTGGACATGGGCTCCTCCTTGGAATGGTCAGACACCCGGGATCCCCTACTTCCTGCAGACACCCCCCCTTGCCGAATCCCTCATCTTGCCCCCCTCCGCATATGCTGGGGCTGTTTGGGTGGTCTGGCCACTGTGCCTGGAGTGGGGGCAGGGTACGTACTTGTGGTAGGGGCCGGGGGAGGGGTCGTCCAAGCGGGCAATGAACTGGACGGGGCAGGTACTTGGTGGGGGGCTCCTACCAGGGCCCACCATCCTTCCTGGATCGGTCCTTGAGGCCTGGTCTCCCTCTTTGGACCCTGTATGCCTCGTGGTGCCGCCATTTTGTTGTAACCTATGTATTCCCAAACACTGCGGCCATGTTTGTGTAGTCCGGTGGCCATTTTGCCGTGGATTGGCATTGAAAATAGTGACGGCCATGACAGTGGAGCCCTGTGCTCGGTGATTTTGACGGTGGAATCCCTTCCTCATCCCCTGGTACTGACTCCTGGATCACTTTACTTCCTGATCGCCGCACATGTAGTGCATTATCCTGGTGGCCGCAGGCACTTGTTTCTGCAGTTGATGAGTCTGGTGGGGTCCTCTCCCTCTCTGCTGAGGATCGCTTGGTGCTTTGTGCCTGGCGACCGAGTGGTACTGCCAGCATGGTGGGGGTTGTCCCTAAGTGTTTTACACTTTTTTTGTAGGGTACCCCTGGTGACTCATGGAGTCTTTGGAGCACATTTCCCCACCTGACCCCCCTCTCTGAAGCTGTGGGTCCCAACCATCCAACCACAATGGCAGTCCTGGAGTCCCTTGTGTCCCGGGTGGAGGTGGCTTTCGGGCAATGGGCTATAAAAAAGCGCCCACCCACCTTCCACTGCCTCCTCTCTCATCAGATCCTGAATCTGATATGGCCGCCGTGGTCGTGGGTCACCCTGCTGGGTCTGCAACCACGCTCCAGGAATCCTCTAATAATGAGGATGATTCCTCCATGTCTGCGACCGTGCACAAAAAGGCCCTGGTGGGTGCACTGATTGTATTTGTGTGTGAGACCCTAAAGATGGAGGACGCAGCTGAAGCTGTGACGGAGGTACAGGTACCCTTTGGCACTCACAAGCCATTCAGAGCAGCAAAGGTGTTTTCTTTGCCTGCCTATTTTTACGGAATTGTTGCTCAAGAGTGGGGATGACCAAAGCGTCCCCATGAGGTCCCTAAGCGCTTTACTAGGCCTTACCCCTATGAGGATTCCCTTCTGAAGAAGTGGACTGTGCCACTGGTGGTGGACCCTCCAGTTTTCCAGATTAAACAAGGCAACCATGATTCCGGTTGAAGAGTCCCCGGCCTTTAAGGATCCGGCTGTGGCCCGCAATATGTTCACTCTGGCTGGTTCTGCAATGAGGCCGTCATTCACCATTGCCCTAGTGTCCAAAACTCTGACAGAGTGGGCTAAGCTCTTACGCTGTGACCTGGAGGGGGAAAAGCTCCCCCCTGCCTTTGCTGAGCTGGTGGACCAGCTGGTTAAGGGGCTGCAGTTTATCTGTGATGACTCTTTGGCTGCGTCTCCCCTGATGGCTCGCCTCTGTTTTGGCAGTGGTTCTTCGTGTGTCTTTTGGCTCAAGTGCTGGTCTGCGGATCAGACTTCAGAAAAGGCCTTGACTGATCTTCCCTTCCAAGGAGATAGTCTGTTTGGAGCTACCCTGGGTGACATTAAAGGTCTCACAGGGGCAAAGAGAACCTTTCTTCCACAGGCTACTAAGGGCAAGGAACCTTGTCGTAGATGTGGGCCTTCCGTCTCGGCTCATAAGAAGTTCTTTCATCCCTCAGGGTCGACTGACATGAGCTCAAAGCCTTTCAGGGCCTCTTCTGGAGGGTCCAAACAAATCTGGTCTGGCAAGCCATGATCGGGCTTCTCCAGACCTGGGGACAAGGCTCCTTCAGCATGAAGGTGTGCCCTCACCCGTATCGGGGGTGGGTGGACGTCTTCGCTGGTTTCCGGATCCGTGGGCTTCCCTGGTGCAAAACAAGTTGGTCCACAAAGTCATTCGGTCCAGCTACAAGATAGTTTCGCTCTTTGTCCCTGGCAATTTTTTTTTCCTTTCAACTTGCGCCTGTCCCAAGATGACTTGCAGGGCTTGTTTGGGGCGGTACAAAACCTTTTCCTTCAAGGGCTGATTGTCCGGGTCCAACTTTGGAACGTTTTCAGGGTTTTTACTCAAACCTGTTCAGTCCCCAGGAAGGAAGGCAAAGTGTGTCCAATCCTGGACCTCAAGGCGCTAAACTGCTTTGTGCAGGTACAGAAGTTCAGGATGGAATCCATTTGAACTGTGGTGGCATCCCTGCTTCAGGGAGAATACCTCGCCTCAATCGATTTCAAGGATGCCTACCTTCACACTCCAATATGTGCCAGTCACCAGCGTTTTCTCTGCTTTGCTGTGGGAGAGGGGCATTATCAGTTTGTGGCGTTACCCTTTGGTCTCGCCTCTGCTCCTCGGGTATTCAAAAAAGTGTTCACCCCAGTGCTAGCTTTGCTACGTCAACGGGGCATCGCGGTACTGGGCTATTTGGACAATTTCCTTTGAGTGGTGGAAAACCTGGAGATCACAATACGAACTCTGCAGGATTTCGGCTGGGTTCTGAATTTTCAGACGTCTGCTCTGGCTCCATTAAGCTTGACTATCTGGGTCTGACTCTGATCTCGGCCTTAGCCACAGTTCCTTCTCTGGACAAACTCCAGAAATTGCAGGCTGCTATTCACCTCCTGCTGTCCAACAGATGGTCTTCCCTGTAATGATATCCCACACTGGACACATGAAAAGCTGTAGCAAGCGCCCATGTTGTTCAGTCATTATAGGTCAGCCATGACGGTCTTGTAGAACAGTTATACACACAGCAATATTTTCCCCCTCCTCACCTCCTTTAATTCATGGAATGCATAGGTTTTATACTTCAAAAGAGCCGTTTTCTCAACTCAGAGACGACATAGCCAGCACTTGGGCCTGTGCAGAGCTGAAAAACGCTAATTGAGTTCTGGCCGGATGTCTGTTTCTTCCGTCCAGGCTATCGTAAAACTTTGACCAAATCCATTAAGGATAACCAGAACTAATGGGGATCATAAAAGGCAATCGTAGAGCCCTGCCTAATTTAAAACTTAACTCAGACAGGAGCATGACACAATAATAAGTATATATTTGGATGATGTGTGATAGATGGTGCGCTTTATCAAAATGGTGATGTGCAATAAATGTGCAAAAAATCACAGATGCAAATAAAAAATAAACAGAATATTATGATGCAAAATTGTGATAAATAAAGTCCCAGATACAACGTGTCTATGTGTTGGCATAACAATCCCGTGATATAAATGTTGACAGATGGTGATGAACTCAAATGGTGACTTAAATTCCCTCCACCTGCTGGAATTCCTCCTTACCGGACGGAATAAAAGTAAGTGCTCTCCTCTGCAAAAACCAACAATCCCTGTGCTCCAACCAAAATATGTGCTCTCCACCGTGCATGCAAGGTAGCCCGCTGGGCCTCTTACCAGATGGATATGAATAACGCACACTGCCACAAACTCTCAGAGTGTATCTCTTTATCCAGATGATATGGACAGCCACTTGATTTGGGTTAGCCCGAAGGATCGTATCACTCAGCATAGCATGTAAAGGAATGACCACTAATAGTGCATTACCCTTGATACATTATTTATTCAAATAAAATTGCACTTGCATGTTATACAGACAAATTCGCTAGTACTTAGAGAAGCGATGAGGAATTCCTATATTGCCTGGGTCCGGCTGCAGCCCGGTTCCCAAGCGACGTAGTGACGGCACGCCTCCTATCCTGACGCGTTTCCACCGATAGGTTATCTTCAGAGAAAGGAGGTTCTCGCGCGCCGTCACTTCCGTCCTATTTATTCTAAAGGGAGCCGCGTCACTTCCGGCGTCCGCAGAGAAGGCTCCGGAAGTCTCTTGCGGGTCCCTCGGCTTGAGTTTAATAATGCATCCTCAAATTATGGCCGGATGTCGGGATTGTCTACTGTACAGTATTGCAGATGGGGCGGCATGTTCATAGCATTGTATTAATATACTAAGCGCCTGCCCATCTTTATCCAACTCCTCCCTCTCGGCCTGTTAAAATGAATATAAATGGAGTATTGCAAATTTGGGGGCGGGAGATAAAAACCTCCCACTTGAACTCTTAAACATCACTTAAAATTGACGGAACAAACCTTTTATTCGACCAATGTGAATTATAATTATAAAATTCCGACAATGACACCGGAAGTGACTGGCTATGTACCTCCTGTATGCGGTGACACTTATAAGCCAGTTGCAATACTGGTTTGCATTAAAAAACTGAAACCCGTGGATCTCAGCATGTATGTCACCATAGACTATATATAATAATAAAACTTATTAAAATTACATATAAATTTATATACAAAATTTAAAATTCAAAATTTAAAATTCAAAAATTAAAATTAATCGATTTTAAATACAAAGTATATCGAATATGTATGTATAATGAATAAATGTACTAAAGTGTCTCATGCTGGTTGGTGTTATAAGGGAAAATACTGGCTATACTTTTAGCTGTTATTAATATGTGAGTTGATGTCCCAATCAATGTTATGGCCTCTCGGCCTATAACATTTTAGCTCATAGATCCAAAAAGTCTCACGTCTCGAGATTGTCCTCTGCAGGTTACTACCTCTCCAGTGGGGGACGTGTTTCTCAATAACTGTAATTTTCAGTTTCTTGGAATCCTTATGATGACATGTGGCATAGTGTTGAGAAACACTGTGCCCTGGAAATCCATTGTGAATGTTGGTTAAATGTTCTCCTACGCGAATGCTTGCTGTTCTAATTGTTCTTCCTACATACTGCAGGTTGCACTCGCATTGTAGCAGGTAGATGACTCCTTTGGTATGACATGAGATAAACTCTCTAATGGGATATTCCTTCCCTGTTACAGTGGAAATAAATTTATTGGTTCTCACTGTAGTGGCTTCTGTACATATCCGACACATTTTGCAAGGATAGAAGCCTTTCATGTTTGGGAATATCTCTGTCCTAAGTGGTCTCTCAACAGGATTTCTAGCTATTATATCTTTCAGATTCGTCGCCTTCCTGAAGATAATTTTTGGTTGGGTCGGTATGACCGGTCCTAGAATTTTGTCTTCTTGTAGGACCCCCCAGTATTTCTTAGACATAGTTGAGCAATTTATAATTACTGGAAAACTTGGTGGTGAATGCATATTCGAAGTGAGGAGATGTTTGTTTGGTTTTGTCCTTTGGTTCCACGAGATTCTTCTGTTCCATAGGGATGACATTTTCAATCTCTTTATCTAATTCAGAAATGTCGTACCCTTTCTCAACAAACCTCTGTTTCAGAGTTCCCACTTGTTGTTGAAAATCTTCCTGTACAGTGCAGTTCCTTTGAATCCTTCTAAATTGACTCCTGGGTACCGAGTTAAGCCACTTGGGATGATGGCAGCTATCTATGGCTATAAAGCCATTTCTATCCGTTGGCTTAAAGAAGGATTGAGTTGCAAAACCCGTATTTCTTCGATAAATCACCAAATCCAAGAAATTGATGGAGGTATTGCTGTATTGGTAAGTGAACCTGATACCCCAATTGTTGCAGTTCAGGTTATCCATGAAGTTTTTCAGTGATACTTCATCTCCTTGCCACACCAGCAATGTATCATCAATATACCTTCTCCAAATGACCAATTCCTTGGCACGATTGGTGAAAATATTTCTATCTTCCCAGAGGGCCATGAACAGGTTGGCCAAGCTGGGGGAAAATTTTGCCCCCATGGCCACACCCGTTCGTTGGCGATAGAAATTCTGGTTATAATAGAAATAATTGTGATCCATCCCAAAAATTAGGAGATCTAAAATGAACTGCTTCTGTTTGAACGGAATGTCGTGGTTAGCATCTAGGAATGTACTGACGGCTTCGTAACCCATTTCGAGCGGTATAGTAGTATACAATGAGGTTACGTCCGCCGTAACAAGTAGTACATCCCCTTGAACCTCTACGTCCGTGATGTCTTTGATACATTGGGATGTATCTTTGAGGAAGGCAGGTGTTTCTTGTACCAACGGTTGCAGGAAATAGTCAACGTATTTTCCTATCCTCGAAGTTATAGACTCGACTCCACTCACTATGGGCCTTCCAGGTGGATTGTTCAAACTTTTGTGCACCTTCGGGAGGTAGTACATAGTGGGGATTCTAGGTGCGACTGGGACAAGAAACTCTTTCTCTTTCACATTTAAGACCCCCATGTTAAAACCTTTTTGTATTAGTTTTTCCAGCTTCTTCTTATAAGTGAAAGTGGGATCACTTCTTAGAACTTCGTATGTGGTTGGATCTGCGACCAAACGGTCCATTTCTTGGATGTAATCATCTTTATTCAATAGCACGATCCCTCCACCTTTGTCAGCTGGCCTGATCACTAGGTTCTTCTTTTCACATAGGGATTTGATACCTTTTTGTAGATCACCTTGGGGTTTGGATTCCAGCTTTTTCTCCTCCAGTTCCTTAAGAACTAGGTCCCTAAACACAGTAACATGATGGCTTGGGACTCCTGGAGGGTTGAATAATGAGGCATTCTTCAAACCTGAAGGAATAGCAGCTGAGGTTTGATAGGAAACATAGTTCCTCTCTCCAGCTTTTGACAAGAAGTGTCTCTTCACATTCAGCTTGCTCACATATTTGTGGATGTCTACAAATGTCTCAAATTTAAGGGTTTTTTTGGGCCGTATTTTAACCCTTTGCTCAATGTATGTTTTTCGGAATCGGAAAGGTCTACCTTGCTAAGGTTGAAAATTCCTTGAGTTTCATAACTCTTAATTCTTTTCTTTGAGCCTCCTCTGCATCCTCTAGTTATTTTCTTCTTCTTTTGCCCTTCTTTGGACCCTGCCCTAAAAAACTCTTCTTGTTGGTTTTAATAGGTGTTCTTATCTGAGGAGGATCAAACACCTCTTCCCTATCATCATATCCATTATGTTGCAAGGGTTCAAATTTATTGTGGGTGTATTGAGAATAGACCCTGGGAGTATGGGGAGAATCGTTGTAATTTCCCAAGTGGTCCATAGGGACTCTCCTTGGTGACCGAGATCTCGATCTTCTGGATTGTCTCTCCCTCGAATTCAACCGATGCTCTTGCATACTCCTAAAGGAGTCATGTCTGGAAGGTCTCACTCTCTCCTTTTTGTTATTATTATAATTATCTCCTCCATTCTGGTATCTCATATTTGGACCAGAAACATTTTCTTTTAAGGGTTTGAATTTTTCAGATCCTCTATGCCCTTGTTGTTCCTCCCCTCTCCTGGGGGGTTCTAGTATTTTCACCTCTTTCCTAGGTGCATCCTTTGGTTCTTTGAAACCAAACGGTTCCAAACTCTTCTGGGAAGTCCCTTCTCCTGGGGAATTTTAGATTTCCATGTTGTTTTCTTCCTCTACTATGAGGTTTAGTTGCTATTTAAATACCTTTTGAGGTTTGATAATCCTCCAAGTCCCTCAGGTATTTTTTTCCTTTTTTTTGGCCTTTTGTTCTTCGTCTTAGCCAGTATCTCCCTTAATTCCTGGTTATATACCTTATAGGCTTCTTTCCTGCATGGATGGTAGTAATTTCTCCTTTATATCTAGTATCTCTTTATTCAATTTTAAGACTTTCTTTCTCTTCCTATCAATGAGGAAATTCAATAAGCCCATGCCAGCTCCATTGAAGAAATGAAACCATTCTTTGAGATCTGGATCACCTTGGTCTGGGTATAAGCTCCACCTCAGACTCCTAGGGACCATTTTCTCCTGGACATATTTCTTAAACGCTATGTCCCAGGAGGCATGTAATTCAGATATCATTACGTTTTTTAATCTCCTAAAGATTCCTCTCAAATCAGTGGTCTCATAAGTGGTTTTAGTGAAGATATCTTCTACTAAAAGTTTGCGTGTGCTGTAATATTCAAAGATATCCGTCCAGGCTATCGTAAAACTTTGACCAAATCCATTAAGGATAACCAGGGATCATAAAAGGCAATCGTAGAGCCCTGCCTAATTTAAAACTTAACTCAGACAGGAGCATGACACAATAATAAGTATATATTTGGATGAGACATTCATACTGAATGAATTAAGTTCATATGACCACACTATCACAGTGCCTTGCGAAAGTATTCAGCCCCCTTAAACTTTGCGACCTTTTGCCACATTTCAGGCTTCAAGCATAAAGATATAAAACTGTATTTTTTTGTGAAGAATCAACAAGTGGGACACAATCATGAAGTGGAACGAAATTTATTGGATATTTCAAACTTTGTTAACAAAAAACTGAAAAATTGGGCGTGCAAAATTATTCAGCCCCTTTACTTTCAGTGCAGCAAACTCTCTCCAGAAGTTCAGTGAGGATCTCTGAATGATCCAATGTTGACCTAAATGACTAATGATGATAAATAGAATCCACCTGTGTGTAATCAAGTCTCCGTATAAATGCACCTGCACTGTGATAGTCTCAGAGGTCCGTTTAAAGGGCAGAGAGCATCATGAAGAATAAGGAACACACCAGGCAGGTCCGAGATACTGTTGTGGAGAAGTTTAAAGCTGGATTTGGATACAAAAAGATTTCCCAAGCTTTAAACATCCCAAGGAGCACTGTGCAAGCGATATTGAAATGGAAGGAGTATCAGACCACTGCAAATCTACGAAGACTTGGCCGTCCCTCTAAAATTTCAGCTCCTACAAGGAGAAGACTGATCAGAGATGCAGCCAAGAGGCCCATGATCACTCTGGATGAACTGCAGAGATCTACAGCTGAGGTGGGAGACTCTGTCCATAGGACAACAATCAGTCATATACTGCACAAATCTGGCCTTTATGGAAGAGTGGAAAGATATCCATAAAAAGTGTAGTTTAAAGTTTGCCACAAGCCACCTGGGAGACACACCAAACATGTGGAAGAAGGTGCTCTGGTCAGATGAAACCAAAATCAAACTTTTTGGCAACAATGCAAAACGTTATGTTTGGCGTAAAAGCAACACAGCTCATCACCCTGAACACACCATCCCCACTGTCAAACATGGTGGTGGCAGCATCATGGTTTGGGCCTGCTTTTGTTCAGCACGGACAGGGAAGATGGTTAAAATTGATGGGAAGATGGATGGAGCCAAATACAGGACCATTCTGGAAGAAAACCTGATGGAGTCTGCAAAAGACCTGAGACTGAGACGGAGATTTGTCTTCCAACAAGACAATGTTCCAAAACATAAAGCAAAATCTACAATGGAATGGTTCACAAATAAACATATCCAGGTGTTAGAATGAGCAAGTCAAAGTCCAGACCTGAATCCAATCGAGAATCTGTGGAAAGAACTGAAAACTGCTGTTCACAAACGCTCTCCATCCAACCTCACTGAGCTCGAGCTGTTTTGCAAGGAGGAATGGGCAAAAATTTCAGTCTCTCGATGTGCAAAACTGATAGAGACATACCCCAAGCGACTTACAGCTGTAATCGCAGCAAAAGGTGGCGCTACAAAGTATTAAGGGGGCTGAATAATTTTGAACGCCCAATTTTTCAGTTTATTTGTTAAAGTTTGAAATATCCAATAAATTTCGTTCCACTTCATGATTGTGTCCCACTTTTTGTTGATTCTTCACAAAAAATTAGTTTTATATCTTTGTTTGAAGCCTGAAATGTGGCAAAAGGTTGCAAAGTTCAAGGGGTCCGAATACTTTCGCAAGGCACTGTATAATGGAAGATAGCTGTCAGATATTCCCTGGGTGACAAGTTTATCAGAGAAAATCTGTTTTGTATCCCTGGATACGAGATTCAATGCTGAACCATGATCTATCACATTCAAGAATGCAAACGATAAATATTTCAAGATATGGATAGTGGTATAAAACTGTCCCAAGAGGAGGGACCTGATATGGTCATAACCCCAGGACAGCCCATGGCCGCTCCGTTTAAATTGGTCAGGGGCATCTGTCCACACCCCTTTGATCCCAGAGAAAAAGGGAAACCCCTAACCAGCAATTAGTTTTCATAGTAACATCAAAGCAGGAACATCTATCAAGTTTGAGAACCGATCACACCTGGCTCATCGATCGAACTCTGATAATACCCAGGACATTGACTGCAAGTATCCTTCCTCCTCAATTCTATCTTATATTTCTAATGCTGAATTATGTCTCTATTTGTTTGAAACACCCTTTTTCTGTAAATATTTTTTTACCTCATCCCTTGGTACTGATTCCTTGATCACTTTACTTTCTGATCGCCGCACATGTAGTGCATTATCCTGGTGGCTGCAGGCTTTTTTTTCTGCGGGTGATGAGTCTGGTGGGGTCCTCTCCCTCTCTGCTGAGGATCGCTTGGTGCTTTGTACCTGGCGACCGAGTGGTGCTGCCAGCTCGTTGGGGGTTGTCCCTTAGCAGTGTTTTACACTTTTTGTAGGGTACTCCTGGTGACTCATGCAGTCTATGGAGCACATTTCCACACCTGACCCCCATTGGGCACAAGAAATGTCCTGGCTGCTCTGGGGGTATCTGGCATTCTAAGGTGGGCAGAATGGTTCGTTACAGCCCTCTCCGCTGTATACATTTCCCGGTTGGAAAATTGTCAGGTGGGTTACCTCAGTCGTCGGGCGTTGGAACAAGGGGAGTGGTCCCTTCATCCGCAGGTGTTTCATCAGCTGTGTCTCTGGTGGGGCAATTCCGAGGTGGATCTGTTGGCGTCTCGGCTTAAAAGAAAAGGTGCAGAGGTTTGTGGCTCGGTCAAAAGATCCTCTGGCGGACGCCACAGACACGCTGATGGACCCGTGGGGTCAGTATCTGCTGACTTGCGCCTTCCCTCCTCTCAAGCTTCTGCCAAGATTTCTATGCAGGATCAAGGCAGAGGGGATTCCGGTCATCTTAGTGGCTCCAGACTGGCCTTACTGGGCTTGGTACGCCGATTAATTGATAATAAATGGCTTCAGCCAAACACCAACCATGAGTGAAAGAAAAGTTTTTGTGTTGTTAATATTCTCTGAAAAACGGCCAAGAAATCCTAAATTCTGCCAGAGTGTGTAAACTTATGAGCACAACTGTAGATACAAAAGAAGTTGTAATTAGGACGGATTAAAAACAGTAGGAGTACCCATAGACATACACGGATATAAATATCTCCAAACCGTACCGCCGCCTAGGATATACCATGGGCCGGCTGTATAGTGTAGACGTCTGTTTTGTCTAACACGTTTCGTACTTAAAACTTGTCGTGTCCTTCTTCAGAGACGTATCCGAGGGTACTATTTACTTTCTGAAATCGAAACGTGTCCTATTAGAAATTGCATATCCATATCAAGGATTCAAAAGTATTGTACATCAATAGCAACATGCTAAATATAGTATATAGTTAGTCAGACTTTGGAAGACTACAGCGTTTGCGGAGCTGGGAGTCGGACTGGTTGTACTAGAGCCTTACAGAATCCCAGCCCGCCATTGAGTGTCTAGCAGGCTATGCGTACGCCCTGGCCTCGCAAATGACCTGTCCCTGTCCTCAGGGACAAAGCCAGCGAAGTGGCCACTTTGCTAAGATATGCCGCGTGTGGCAAACATCCTGTTTTAGCTGACGGCACCCCCACCACCCGGGATGGGAGGCTTCCCGTTGCAGAGTGGCAACCACAAAATCGCATGGATCGGTGAGTACCATGCTACCCCCTCTGTCTGACGTATGCTGGGGGTGTGTTTGGGGGGCCTTTTCTCCTGGGGATGGCAGTCTGTGTAGAGTCTGTGTGATCCCCCTCATGTCTGTCCACGTGGTCCCTGTGTCTCCCTCACGGTCCCTGCTGGGGCGCTATCTGCGGTTATACCGCGATTTGGGGGGTGTGCGGGGGTCCCTGAGCCCCTTGGGAGTGTGTGTCACTTTGGGGTACAGACTTAGTTAATGGGTGCCGCCACGAGGTAGGATTCGTGGGGCCGCCATTTTGGATGTGGGCAGTCAGCTCTGGCTTCAGTGGAGGGCAGTCAGCAGCCCGCTGTGTCGGCCAAAGGAAGAGCTGCTATGTCTGCACTTTTTAGTGCTGTTCAGGATACATTACACTTGGAGGATGAGCCCCATCCGCCGGGTAAGCGGTCATCTTTTGGGACCCGCAGAACCCAGAAAGCGGCTCAGGTATTTCCCTGTCCCGCTGAGTTTCACGGAACGGTAAACGAACAATGGCGCCATTTAAAGCGCACCTTTGTGGTACCTAAGCGGTTTCCGTACCGTTGTCCCTTTGCGTCTCCAACGGTTTTGCACTGGATTGTGGCCCCTACAGTGGACCACACGGTATCCAGATTACACAAGGCCACTCTGATGCCCATGGAGGCTTAACCGGCGCTTAGAGACCCGGCGGATAGGCGGGTGGAATCTCTTGCCCGCCACTCTTATGTGGGTGGCAGGTTCCTTGCTCAAGCCCGTGTTCGCCTCAGTAATGGTCTCTCAGGCTGTGGTGGAGTAGACTAAGGTGCTCAGACGCACCCTTGTGGCTGATTCCACCCCTCCTCCTGCTACTTGGAGATGGTGGACCAAAATTGTTCAGGCGGTTTTATGCCTGTGTGATGCGGCCTTGGATGAGGCCCCTTTAGCCTTATGCTTATCTGCTGTCGCAGTGATATTTAGTCGCCTTGTGTGGCTGTAGAGCTGGTCGGCTACCAGACTTCCAAGAAGACGGTTTCTAACCTCCCTTATGCAGGGAATCACCTTTTTGGGGACTCCCTGGACGAGTTGGTGAAGGGGGTCACTGGGGGCAAAAGCACTCTGCTGCCCCATGTGTCCAAGGGTACGTTTTTTTTTTTCAGCGGTAATCGGGCCCTTCCTTTCATCCCAACCAGGGGTCCTTTCGTGCCTTTGAGGCACATGACAAGGGCGAATCCTTCAAGGCCTCTGCTGGCCAGAAGAAGCCTTGGGCGGGCAAGTCTATAGCCACCCACTCTTGCACTGCAGCCCCGTCCGCCATTCAGGACAGATGGGTTCAGGAACTCATTCGGTCGGGGTACAAGATCGAATTTCGATCGCGCCCAGCAGACAGATTCTTTCCCTCAAATCTTCATTGACCCCAGATCGTTTTCACGATCTTCACCGGGCGGTTCAGGATCTCCTCCCCCAATGGGTGATCGTCCCGGTGTCACATCGGGACAGGTTTTCGGGGGTCTTTTACTCAAATCTGTTCACGGTGCCCTGAAAGGAGGGCAAGAGGCGTCCGATTCTGGACCTAAAGTTTCTAAACCGCTTTGTGCGGGTTCAAAAAATTCCGGATGGAATCCCTCTGATCGGTGGTGGCCTCTCTGAGCCCGGGAGATTCCTGGCTTTAATCGACCTCAAGGATGCGTTTCTACACATCCTTATATTCGAGGGGCATCAGAGGTACCTCCGATTCGCCATCGCGGAGGAGCGCTATCAGTTCGTGGCGTTACCTTTCGGTCTTGCTTCGGCTCCAAGGGTGTTTACCAGAGCTTTGGCTCCTGTTCTGGCCCTGTTGCGGGCGCAGGGGATTGCAATCCTTGGATATCTGGGCGATCTCCTGTTAAGGTCAAGTTCCAGTTTAACTCTGTTGCGCGATCTGTCAACCATGGTTCAGACGCTCCAGGAGTTTGGGTGGGCCATCAACTTTCAGAAGTCGGCATTGCTCCCTTCTGTTCGTCTCCCTTATCTGGGAATGGTCCTGGACTCCGCCCATGCGAGAGTTTTCCTGCCGGAGGACATACTCCGGACTCTGCAGAACGTGGTCAGGTCCCTCAGGGACAACTAATCCTCATCACTCAGGACCTGCATGCGGTCCCTAGGCTTGATGGTGTCAGCCTTTGAGGCGATGCCGTTTGCACAGTTCCCCACGCCATCTCTGCAAGCAGAGTTTCTAGTAGGTGGGACAGGCATCATCAGTCCTTGGACAGGAGGATATCTTTGAGTCCCTGGGTCAGAGCGGACCTTCTGTGGTGGCTCCAGTCTCCGGCAGAAGGGAAATCCTTCTGGCCGTTGTTATGGACGGTGCTCACCATGGACGCCAGCCTGTCGGGCTGGGGTGGCGTTCTGGGCAAAATTGTCTGCCCAGGGCAGTTGGTTGGAGGAGGAATCCTCCCTACCGATACATGCCTTGGAACTGAGAACGATCAGGCTCCGTTGGTGGGCTCGTCTTCAGGGCAATACCCATTGGTGAAGACTATATGAGGGGCGGCCACTGTCAGAGGACTCGGAAAAAGGAATTTTACGGTAAGATTTTACTAAAATTCCGTTATTCTATCTTTTCATGTGACAACACTGAAGAAATGACACTTTTCTACAATTTAAAGTAGTGAGTGTACAGCTTGTATAACAGTGTAAACTTGCTGCCCCCTCAAAAAAACTCAACACACAGCTATTAATGTCTAAACCGCTGGCAACAAAAGTGAGTACACCCCTAAAGAAAAATGTCCAAATTGGGCCCAATTAGCCATTTTCCCTCTTCATTGTCATGTGACTCGTTAGTGTTACAAGGTCTCATGTGTGAATAGGGAGCAGGTGTTTTAAATTTGGTGTTATCGCTCTCTCTCTTACTGGTCACTGGAAGTTCAACATGGCACCTCATGGCAAAGAGCTCTCTGAGGATCTGAAAAAAAGAATTGTTGCTGTACATAAAGATGGCCTAGGCTATAAGAAGATTGCCAAGACCCTGAAACTGAGCTGCAGCACGGTGGCCAAGACCATACAGCGGTTTAACAGGACAGGTTCCACTCGGAACAGGCCTCGCCATGATCGACCCAAGAAGTGGAGTGCACATGCTCAGCGTCATATCCAGAGGTTGCCTTTGGGGAAAAAGACGTATTAGTGCTGCCAGCATTGCTGCAGAGGTTGAGGGGGTCCACCTGTCAGTGCTCAGACTACACGCCGCCCACTGCATCAAATTGGCCTGCATGGCTGTTGTCCCAGAAGGATGCCTCTTCCAAAGATGATGCACAAGAAAGCACGCAAACCGTTGCTGAACACAAGCAGACTAAGGACATGGATTTCCTGGAACCTTGTCCTGTGGTCTGATGAGATGAGACCGAGAAACTTATTTGGTTCAGATGGTGCCAAGCGTGTGTGGCAGCAATCAGGTGAGGAGTACAAAGACAAGTGTGTCTTGCCTACAGTCAAGCATGGTGGTGGGAGTGCCATTGTCTGGGGCTGCATGAGTGCTGCTAACACTGGGGAGCTACAGTTCATTGAGGGAACCATGAATGCCAACATGTACTGTGACATACTGAAGCAGAGCATGATCCCCCCTCCCTTCGGAGACTGGGCTGCAAGGCAGCATTCCAACATAACGACCCCAAACACACCTCCAAGACGACCACTGCCTTGCTAAAGAAGCTGAGGGTAAAGGTGATGGACTGGCCAAGCATGTCTCCAGACCTAAACCCTATTCAGCATCTGTGGGGCATCCTCAAACAGAAGGTGGAGGAGTGCAAGATCTCTAACATCCACCAGCTCTGTGATGTCGTCATGGAGGAGTGGAAGAGGACTCCAGTGGCAACCTGTGAAGCTCTGTTGAACTCCATGCCAAAGAGGGTTAAGGCAGTGCTGGAAAATAATGGTGGCCCCACAAAATATTGACACTTTGGGCCCAATTTGGACATTATTACTTAGGGGTGTACTCACTTTTGTTGCCAGTGGTGTAGACAATGGCTGTGTTGTTATTTTGAGGGGACAGCAAATTTACACTGTGAGACCCTGTTCACACTGTCGGATCAGACTTCGGGGCGACCTGTGAAGTCGCGTGCATTGGGACGATTTCATAAAATGAATGTCTATACAAGTCGCTCCAGGTCGCCCCGTAGTAGTACAGGACCCTTTTTGTAAGTCAGAGCGACTTGTGTCGCTCCTATTAGAACCGGTCCTGTACTACTCAATGGACCGTGACGATGCTCGACTTGCCAGGCTGACCAGGTCGCCTGACAAGTCGTATTAGTGTGAACCGACACTTATACAAGCTGTACACTCACTACTTTACATTGTAGCAAAGTGTCATTTCTTCAGTGTTACATGAAAAGGTATAATAAAATATTTACTTTCATTTTGTGAGATACTGTGTGTGTGTGTGTGTGTGTGTGTGTGTGTGTGTGTATATATATATATATATATATATATATATATGTATGTATGTATGTATGTATGTATGTATGTGTGAGTGTGTGTGTGTGTGTAAAGTGCAAAGAGAGGTTGTAAACGGCGCTACCTTTGTGCAATTAGCAGAGATAAAGTGCATACATTCACTGTTAAAGAATTATAAAAAGGGAGTGTCCCATAAAATTGAAAAAATATATGTGCTATATATCAAGTGGGTTCAGGTCATAAAAGATCAAGATATCCTAGTCTGTGATAAAATAAAACCCAAAAAGTGCTGAAGTGCAATAAATAAATTTAATACCATAGACAGTGTTTTTATTGTGATGTACAAATAATAAAAATCAATCCAGTGTAGAAATAAAATCAGATGTTAGTGATATTTCGGGCACTGTTTATTGCTGAAAGTGCACCATGCCCGCAGAAAAACAAAACAGTGAAGTGAAAGTGATAAAGGTTACCGGGGAAAAAATCCCTGAAAATAAAATAAAAAGGAAATAATGAAATGAAAATGCCAGCTGCAATCACCCGTGTGACCACTAGGTGTCGCGCTGTAAATACAACCTGCCCTGCACGAAAGCTTTAGGCAAGGATGGATCTCCAGGGGTCCCCCTCCACAGTCAAAGCACCAGTTGGCGTGTTTCCATATGGAGAGAAAGAAGAGGGGAGCCTCATGAAGTATCAGATCGTATAAATAAAGAAGAAACGTAGCATCCACTCACTGTGTGAAACCGTGATAGCTGCCTCGGATCAGTAGTACTCGCCAGGAAGCTTCCGCATTCCACGGCGGTGGAATCTCAAAACCGGAAATGACGCTGTGACGCAATGGACCCGCCCTACGCGTTTCGTCATCGCCGTCTGCTGGAGCGGCGTCACCACGGCGTACTCCCGGTCTTAATATAGCCAGCCCTTGTCATGGCAACAGATAGACTGCCGTCAGCCATCTTGGTGCTCCATATTTGTTGCCAAAAGGAAGCCATCTTGCTACTCCCTGTATTCCTATAGGTGAGTATAAAGGGCGGCTTACATTACATCATTTGCGAAGCAGCTTACACGGGGCTACTACGAGGGCCACATAGAAAAAACAAAAAGAAAAAAGTCAAGAAAAAAATTATTTAAGTTAAAAAACATTCTTTCCGTAGGGTACAACCTTTAATATACAAAAGATAAAATATATGCAAAAATAAAAATAAAAATAAAATAAGGCTCCTATTCATGTGAGGAGGCTCGAAAAACAATTTAAAAAGGTATTAAGAGTCTTATAGCCAACCCTGAATGCGATATATTATTGGGGACATTTATAGGGCTATGCTCTCTATGAGTGATCCCGTCCACTTCATGGGGGGAATTTGAATATAATGTATATTCTGAGAGACTTAAACTCATGGCTGTATATGAAAAAAGGAAAAAATAAAAATGAAAATAAAAATAAAAATATCCGATGTTGGATGAAAAGGCTGAAACACAAAAAATTGTTTCATCAAGAAAGTAATATGTATATATAAGTATATATATGCCACCTTCACTGGAGGTAGGTGAAGGGGAATAAAAAATGTTCCGATGTTGGATGAGAAGGCTGAAACACAAAAAATTGTGTCATCAAGAAAAATTATATGTATATATAAGTATATATGTGTCGCCTTCACTGGAGGTAGGTGGAGGGGAAGTAGGTTCGATATAGAGAGAATATATGTGTATGGGAAGGTATATGGAAATTATATATAAAAAATATGAATTGATAAAATATTAAAATTGTTATTAAACTTATTAAACGTGGTAAAGAGGTATAAAATATATATTAATATTGGAAATTGTATTAATGATAAAATTGTTAGGAGGAATTGGAAACGAATGGATAAGGGTAGTGTTCAAGGATTCCTTAATAGATTGTCAGGAAAGTAAATAGGTGGAATCGTAATATAGGGGGGGAGGATTTTTTTACCAAAAAGGAGTTGTGGGTACAATAATCTATCCGCGATAGGTAATGGAAGGGCAAACAATCACATGCATAAAATTGCATAAAACCAATATGTATAAAATCAGTGTTATAAAACAATTGTAAAAAAACAATTGTAAAAAACACTTGTAAAAAAACTTTTGTAAAAAACACTTGTAAGAAAACACCGCACAAGGCATGAGGGACGCTGTATAAAAGTTTCAGGCTATAAAATGAGGACTGCTGAATCTACAAGGTGAAATACAAAAATATAAAAATATATAAATCTATACCTTTATATTAGAAATAAATTAGAAAAAAGGTTATGAGAATTTTTAAAAACTCTAGATAATTCTTCTTAGCAAAGGCTCTGAAAAAACTTAAAAATCCCCTTTTATGAAAATAGGGGGGTGTTTAGACATCGGAAATGAAGCAGTTCAGATCTATGTCTGCATTTAGTCCATCAGGTCTCAAAGATCGCATCAGGAAAATCCACTTAGTTTCATTTTTCGAAATCATTCTTCTTTTATTTCCTCCTCTCCAGTCCCCTTTTATTTTATCAATGCCATAAAAAATTAGGCCCGAGGGGTCCTGGGAGTGTCTTTCCTTGAAATGTCTTGACAAACTGTGTTTGTCAAAGCCCTTTTTAATATTTTTGACATGTTCCCTGATTCTAACATATAGGGGGCGGGTGGTTCTCCCTATGTACTGCAGATGACATGGACATTCGATGACGTATGTTACATGTGTACTGGTACACGTGATGGTGTCTTTTATTTTATATTCCACCCCTGTGGTATGTGATTTGAAAGTTAATTCTTCTAGGTTGCTTTCTGTTGGTCCTGCAAGGTAAGCATTTTTGACACCTGAAAAAACCGTTAATGCTTGTGGGGAGAGAGATGGTTTTGGGTGGGTTCACCACATTGTGTACCACCTTATCTTTAAGTGTGGGTGCCCGCCTGTATACAAAAGATGGTTTGCTTGGGAGAATTCTCTTTAAAGTTCTATCTGCTGTCAAGATGGGCCAGTGTTTCTTGATAATGTTTTCAAGTTGCTTATGTTGTCTATTGAAACCCGTTATAAAGGCAAATTCATGCTTATTCTCATTTACCTTATTTTTGCTTTCTTTAATTAAATCCTCTCTTGTGGTATTCCTTACTAGTTGTTTCAAATGTACTAGGTCTTTCTTTTTATAGCCTTTTTCGACAAACCTCTGTATCAGAATGTCCGCTTGAGTTTCAAAATCCTGTGAATTGGTACAGTTCCTCCTTATCCTTAGGAGCTGTCCCTTAGGGATGTTGCCCAACCATTTTGGGTGGTGACAGCTTCTAGTTGGAATGTAGCCATTCTTATCCGTTTTCTTAAAAAACGTCTTACTGGCCAGTTTTCTTCCTTCTTTGTACAATTCTAAGTCCAAATAGGCGACTTTCTCTCGATTACAGTTACCTGTAAAGGTGATTCCGTAGGCATTGCTGCTAATCTCATCGAAGAAGGTTTGTAAGGTGTCCATATTACCTCTCCATACCATGATGATGTCGTCTATATATCTGCGATAATAAATTAGATGAGGGCGTTCCACGCTGTATATTTGCTCTTCTTCCCATTTCTGCATAAATATATTAGCTACGCTGGGGGCATACTTTGCCCCCATAGCGACTCCTTTGATCTGCGCATAGTATCGTCCCTTATACCAAAAATAATTGGAGTTCATAGCCATTTTTAACCCTTCTAGAATAAAGTGCATTTGTGCATGTTTCAGGTCCGTATAATTATAAAGTGCCCATTCGACGCTATCCAATCCGTCCTTTTGTGCTATGTTCGTATATAGCGAATTTACGTCTATAGTGACTAGGATATCATCCTCTTCAATTTCTAAATCCTTAATATCTGACAACAACTGTTTGCTGTCCCTTAGGTAGGACTTTCCTTTAGGAACAATTGGTTGCAAATATTTGTCCAGATATTCACCCAACCTGGAGTGGATGGAATTTATGCCGCTTACTATGGGCCGGCCCGGGGGTTTTTCCTCATTTTTGTGGATCTTGGGCAAATAGTAGATTATTGGCGTTCTAGCCCCTTCTATGTCTAAATATTTCGCCTCCTTTTTGTTTAAGATACCCAGGTCCTTTCCTTTGTCAATATATGTTTTCAGGGCTTTCGTGTATTTTTTTCTTGGGTCTCCAGATAATTTCTGATAGGTATCTTCTGCACCAAGAAGATGCTCCAATTCTTCCTCATAATCTTTTTGATTTAAAATGACTAAACCTCCTCCCTTGTCAGCTGGTCTTATGACTATCCCTTTCTTTTTTTCAAATTTTTTGATAGTTTCCCATATGTCCTTTTCTTTTTTGTTTTTTATCTTTAGGCCTCTGATCTCCTCTTCAACCATCCTTTTGAAGACCTCTAGGTTCTCATTTTGTGGATTCTTCGGGTTGAAGACGGATTTATTCCTAAGTGCAGTGTGCTTATATTCTGTATTGGATATGCGAGTTTCTTTATCTTTCTTGATCTCAAAAAATTTTTTAATATTAATTTTCCGTATATATTTCTGTAAGTCTATATACGCTTCGAATTTGTCCAGGTTTTTATCTGGTGCATATTTTAGGCCTAAATCTAAAAGTTCCAATTCCTCTTTGTTAAAAACCACATTGCTCAGATTAAAAATACCTTTCCCTAATACTCTCTTCTTCTTTTTCTTAGACCCCCCATGTTTTCCCCTTGGTTTCCGTTTCTTGTGTCGTGGAATCTGTGGGGTTACTCTCTCCTGTTCAAACCTGATCCTCCTGGTCTTGGAGTGCCTCCGTGTTCCCCTTGTGGGGGTCTTCTCCAGTCTTCTCTCCAATTGATATGTTGTCCTCCTTGAGGTCTGTATGTCCCTCTCTGGCCTCCGGGATGGTCTTGCCTCCATGGTTGTTGCCATCCTTGATTCCTCCAAATCCCTTGGTATCCCTGTGGGCGCCATCCTCCTCTTGGTGGTCTTCCCCTGTTGCCCCTTGGAAAAAAATCCCTTCTGGGGGGTGGGCCTCTGTTCTCATATTGGGGTTCATGGTGTTGCCTGAGAGGTGAGAATCTGTTATACGTGTCAATCCGATTGTACGCATAAGGTGGTGATCTATCCCTGTACTGATTCCTCTGTGTGTTCTCCCTGTGGCTGTCCCAACGGTCGTTGTACCCGTGTCTTGGTTCAGTATCCCTTTCAACGTTATTTCTTCCTCCGTTTACTGGAGTTCTAGGGGTCATGGGGGTCCTTGGTGTTGTGACGTCCATCCACGGATCCTCATCTTCATCCTCCATGTCCGAAGATTCCCTGGAATCAATGTCCACCGGATCCACACTAGTTCCTTGACCGTTGTATATCTCATCAGACTGCCATTTGTATACTTCTCTGTTCCTATAGTCCAAGATGTCCCTCTTGTATTTTTTCTGTTTTTTTGCCTGTATTGTTTTGTCATACTTCTGTATGGCCTCCTGTAGTGCCTTCTCTTTGTTTTTATATTCTGTTTTTTCCGCATGGGGAGCCAGTTGTTCCTTAAGTTGAATTATGGTGCTTTCAATTTTCTTAAGTTTAAATTGTCTCCTTTTGATAATCATTAGTAATAATTCCTTTTCACATTTATTAAAGAACGCATACCAATTATCTAGGAGAACTGGGTCTGAGATATGGTCGTTGGGGGATATGTCCCAGCGCAGTCTCCTGGGGGCTATACCTTCCTTAGTGTATTTTTCAAGGGTAGTTATATCCCACCACACCCTCAGTTGTTTCTCCATGTTATGCTTTAATTGTTTAAAACACCCTTCCATGTCTTGTCTATGGAT
Organism: Pelophylax lessonae; assembly: GCF_965119305.1. Taxonomy (NCBI): domain Eukaryota; kingdom Metazoa; phylum Chordata; class Amphibia; order Anura; family Ranidae; genus Pelophylax; species Pelophylax lessonae. The sequence goes on from NC_138772.1 coordinate 13,424,517, forward strand.
AATGGTATCTTGGTCGAATATTTCTTCAACGTTCACCGCTCTAGTTGTCATATATTTAAAGATCTCCATTCTACAGCCAAGTCTGGGTGATCCCACAAAAAGTGGTATGCACAGGAAATGTAAATGAACAGGAGAGAGGAACCCCACAGATTCCACGACACAAGAAACGGAAACCAAGGGGAAAACGTGGGGGGTCTAAGAAAAAGAAGAAGAGAGTATTAGGGAAAGGTATTTTTAATCTGAGCAATGTGGTTTTTAACAAAGAGGAATTGGAACTTTTAGATTTAGGCCTAAAATATGCACCAGATAAAAACCTGGACAAATTCGAAGCGTATATAGACTTACAGAAATATATACGGAAAATTAATATTAAAAATTTTTTTGAGATCAAGAAAGATAAAGAAACTCGCATATCCAATACAGAATATAAGCACACTGCACTTAGGAATAAATCCGTCTTCAACCCGAAGAATCCACAAAATGAGAACCTAGAGGTCTTCAAAAGGATGGTTGAAGAGGAGATCAGAGGCCTAAAGATAAAAAACAAAAAAGAAAAGGACATATGGGAAACTATCAAAAAATTAGAAAAAAAGAAAGGGATAGTCATAAGACCAGCTGACAAGGGAGGAGGTTTAGTCATTTTAAATCAAAAAGATTATGAGGAAGAATTGGAGCATCTTCTTGGTGCAGAAGATACCTATCAGAAATTATCTGGAGACCCAAGAAAAAAATACACGAAAGCCCTGAAAACATATATTGACAAAGGAAAGGACCTGGGTATCTTAAACAAAAAGGAGGCGAAATATTTAGACATAGAAGGGGCTAGAACGCCAATAATCTACTATTTGCCCAAGATCCACAAAAATGAGGAAAAACCCCCGGGCCGGCCCATAGTAAGCGGCATAAATTCCATCCACTCCAGGTTGGGTGAATATCTGGACAAATATTTGCAACCAATTGTTCCTAAAGGAAAGTCCTACCTAAGGGACAGCAAACAGTTGTTGTCAGATATTAAGGATTTAGAAATTGAAGAGGATGATATCCTAGTCACTATAGACGTAAATTCGCTATATACGAACATAGCACAAAAGGACGGATTGGATAGCGTCGAATGGGCACTTTATAATTATACGGACCTGAACCATGCACAAATGCACTTTATTCTAGAAGGGTTAAAAATGGCTATGAACTCCAATTATTTTTGGTATAAGGGACGATACTATGCGCAGATCAAAGGAGTCGCTATGGGGGCAAAGTATGCCCCCAGCGTAGCTAATATATTTATGCAGAAATGGGAAGAAGAGCAAATATACAGCGTGGAACGCCCTCATCTAATTTATTATCGCAGATATATAGACGACATCATCATGGTATGGAGAGGTAATATGGACACCTTACAAACCTTCTTCGATGAGATTAGCAGCAATGCCTACGGAATCACCTTTACAGGTAACTGTAATCGAGAGAAAGTCGCCTATTTGGACTTAGAATTGTACAAAGAAGGAAGAAAACTGGCCAGTAAGACGTTTTTTAAGAAAACGGATAAGAATGGCTACATTCCAACTAGAAGCTGTCACCACCCAAAATGGTTGGGCAACATCCCTAAGGGACAGCTCCTAAGGATAAGGAGGAACTGTACCAATTCACAGGATTTTGAAACTCAAGCGGACATTCTGATACAGAGGTTTGTCGAAAAAGGCTATAAAAAGAAAGACCTAGTACATTTGAAACAACTAGTAAGGAATACCACAAGAGAGGATTTAATTAAAGAAAGCAAAAATAAGGTAAATGAGAATAAGCATGAATTTGCCTTTATAACGGGTTTCAATAGACAACATAAGCAACTTGAAAACATTATCAAGAAACACTGGCCCATCTTGACAGCAGATAGAACTTTAAAGAGAATTCTCCCAAGCAAACCATCTTTTGTATACAGGCGGGCACCCACACTTAAAGATAAGGTGGTACACAATGTGGTGAACCCACCCAAAACCATCTCTCTCCCCACAAGCATTAACGGTTTTTTCAGGTGTCAAAAATGCTTACCTTGCAGGACCAACAGAAAGCAACCTAGAAGAATTAACTTTCAAATCACATACCACAGGGGTGGAATATAAAATAAAAGACACCATCACGTGTACCAGTACACATGTAACATACGTCATCGAATGTCCATGTCATCTGCAGTACATAGGGAGAACCACCCGCCCCCTATATGTTAGAATCAGGGAACATGTCAAAAATATTAAAAAGGGCTTTGACAAACACAGTTTGTCAAGACATTTCAAGGAAAGACACTCCCAGGACCCCTCGGGCCTAATTTTTTATGGCATTGATAAAATAAAAGGGGACTGGAGAGGAGGAAATAAAAGAAGAATGATTTCGAAAAATGAAACTAAGTGGATTTTCCTGATGCGATCTTTGAGACCTGATGGACTAAATGCAGACATAGATCTGAACTGCTTCATTTCCGATGTCTAAACACCCCCCTATTTTCATAAAAGGGGATTTTTAAGTTTTTTCAGAGCCTTTGCTAAGAAGAATTATCTAGAGTTTTTAAAAATTCTCATAACCTTTTTTCTAATTTATTTCTAATATAAAGGTATAGATTTATATATTTTTATATTTTTGTATTTCACCTTGTAGATTCAGCAGTCCTCATTTTATAGCCTGAAACTTTTATACAGCGTCCCTCATGCCTTGTGCGGTGTTTTCTTACAAGTGTTTTTTACAAAAGTTTTTTTACAAGTGTTTTTTACAATTGTTTTTTTACAATTGTTTTATAACACTGATTTTATACATATTGGTTTTATGCAATTTTATGCATGTGATTGTTTGCCCTTCCATTACCTATCGCGGATAGATTATTGTACCCACAACTCCTTTTTGGTAAAAAAATCCTCCCCCCCTATATTACGATTCCACCTATTTACTTTCCTGACAATCTATTAAGGAATCCTTGAACACTACCCTTATCCATTCGTTTCCAATTCCTCCTAACAATTTTATCATTAATACAATTTCCAATATTAATATATATTTTATACCTCTTTACCACGTTTAATAAGTTTAATAACAATTTTAATATTTTATCAATTCATATTTTTTATATATAATTTCCATATACCTTCCCATACACATATATTCTCTCTATATCGAACCTACTTCCCCTCCACCTACCTCCAGTGAAGGCGACACATATATACTTATATATACATATAATTTTTCTTGATGACACAATTTTTTGTGTTTCAGCCTTCTCATCCAACATCGGAACATTTTTTATTCCCCTTCACCTACCTCCAGTGAAGGTGGCATATATATACTTATATATACATATTACTTTCTTGATGAAACAATTTTTTGTGTTTCAGCCTTTTCATCCAACATCGGATATTTTTATTTTTATTTTCATTTTTATTTTTTCCTTTTTTCATATACAGCCATGAGTTTAAGTCTCTCAGAATATACATTATATTCAAATTCCCCCCATGAAGTGGACGGGATCACTCATAGAGAGCATAGCCCTATAAATGTCCCCAATAATATATCGCATTCAGGGTTGGCTATAAGACTCTTAATACCTTTTTAAATTGTTTTTCGAGCCTCCTCACATGAATAGGAGCCTTATTTTATTTTTATTTTTATTTTTGCATATATTTTATCTTTTGTATATTAAAGGTTGTACCCTACGGAAAGAATGTTTTTTAACTTAAATAATTTTTTTCTTGACTTTTTTCTTTTTGTTTTTTCTATGTGGCCCTCGTAGTAGCCCCGTGTAAGCTGCTTCGCAAATGATGTAATGTAAGCCGCCCTTTATACTCACCTATAGGAATACAGGGAGTAGCAAGATGGCTTCCTTTTGGCAACAAATATGGAGCACCAAGATGGCTGACGGCAGTCTATCTGTTGCCATGACAAGGGCTGGCTATATTAAGACCGGGAGTACGCCGTGGTGACGCCGCTCCAGCAGACGGCGATGACGAAACGCGTAGGGCGGGTCCATTGCGTCACAGCGTCATTTCCGGTTTTGAGATTCCACCGCCGTGGAATGCGGAAGCTTCCTGGCGAGTACTACTGATCCGAGGCAGCTATCACGGTTTCACACAGTGAGTGGATGCTACGTTTCTTCTTTATTTATACGATCTGATACTTCATGAGGCTCCCCTCTTCTTTCTCTCCATATGGAAACACGCCAACTGGTGCTTTGACTGTGGAGGGGGACCCCTGGAGATCCATCCTTGCCTAAAGCTTTCGTGCAGGGCAGGTTGTATTTACAGCGCGACACCTAGTGGTCACACGGGTGATTGCAGCTGGCATTTTCATTTCATTATTTCCTTTTTATTTTATTTTCAGGGATTTTTTCCCCGGTAACCTTTATCACTTTCACTTCACTGTTTTGTTTTTCTGCGGGCATGGTGCACTTTCAGCAATAAACAGTGCCCGAAATATCACTAACATCTGATTTTATTTCTACACTGGATTGATTTTTATTATTTGTACATCACAATAAAAACACTGTCTATGGTATTAAATTTATTTATTGCACTTCAGCACTTTTTGGGTTTTATTTTATCACAGACTAGGATATCTTGATCTTTTATGACCTGAACCCACTTGATATATAGCACATATATTTTTTCAATTTTATGGGACACTCCCTTTTAAGTAGTGAGTGTACAGCTTGTATAAGTGTCGGTTCACACTAATACGACTTGTCAGGCGACCTGGTCAGCCTGGCAAGTCGAGCATCGTCACGGTCCATTGAGTAGTACAGGACCGGTTCTAATAGGAGCGACACAAGTCGCTCTGACTTACAAAAAGGGTCTTCCTTTAAAATGGATGCATGCACACGTCACTGTGTCAATTATTTCGCTATTAATTTAAGATTTATGGATGAAAATAACAAAACAATAACACAGACCCTCGGATTAAAGGACACTCAGGCACATCACACCAGTGATTACCTTCAGAAGTTAGTGGAGGGTGTTCTAGAAGATTTTGAAATTACAAAGGAACAGATTTTATGTGTTGTGACAGATAACGCTTCTAACATGTTGAGCACAATTGAGAAGATGAACGCAGATGAAGGTAACAAACAGATATTGGAGTTAGAGGAAGACAGCTCTGCAAGTATTGGAGAAAGTTTAGAAACTGAAGAGAATGCTGACATTTTTTTAGACAACTTTGTTGAAGAAGCATTGAAGCTTGCTACTATTCATCATATGCGATGTGCTGTTCATACACTGCAACTTGCCATAAGAGATGGATTAAAAGTTCGCCATGCACCTACACTAATTGGCAAATTACGGCAAGTAACTGTTGCAGCCAGGGCCCCGAAAACAGATGCAATTTTGAAAAGACGTGCAGGAAAAGGAGTCATTTTGGATCAAACAACTCGCTGGGGAAGCACTTATTTAATGGGGAAGTGTTTGCTTGAACTTAGACTTCATAGAAGAAATGGACAATGAAAATCTTGCATTAACTGAAAGCCAGTGGACACAAACACAATTGCTGGAGAACCTTCTTTCTCATCCCTTCACTGTCACCAAGAGGTTGAAATGGGAAAATCTGACCCCTGGTAAATTCCTCTTGGAATGGAAGAGCCTGTTATATCTCCTGAACAGAAATGGAGGGTTAATGGCTGAGGGCATTGCATCTTCAATGATGAAAAGAGTCTTTTGCTGGAAAATGAAATCTTGTTAGTGGCTATTTATGTTGACCCAATGAGCCGACTTTTGTTGAACAGTGAACAGACTGCTATTTGGAAAAAGGCCCTCTATGATGTAGCAGTTCGCATGAAGGGATTACGACCTGAAATACCTCCACAGGATGAAGTTCTTTTAAGCAATAGTGGTAACTCAGAATCATCTTCAAACGAAGAATTAGACTTTGATTCCTTCTTAGACAAAATGGAAGTCCCTGTTCCTGATGTTTATGCCTGCTGCTACTATCCAGCCACTTGATTGATTAATAAAAAAAAAAAAAATTAATAAAACTGTTTTCATTGTGTTTGTCTTGCTTAAACTGTTCAATACAGTAGACTGTTGGCTTCGCAGCCAGTAGTCCTGTGGTAATGACATGTATGTTGCCTTTCTTTTCCTTCAAAGAATGTATAAAATACATTTGCATAATAATACAGAGGAGTCGGAAGTACAAAAAACTGAGGAGTCTGAGTCGGAACATTTTATCTACCGACTCCACAGCCCTGCACACCTTCTCATTCAGAGTTTTCTTTATTTTCAGGACTATGAAAATCGTAGAGTCACACTTCAAGAGGTAGTTACCTGAAATGGTTTTCACTTCACAGGTGTGCCCTGTCAGGTTTAATAAGTGAGATTTCTTGCCTTATAAATGGGTTCGGGACCATCAGTTGTGTTGTGCAGAAGTCAGGTGGATACACAGCTGATAGTCCTACTGAATAGACTGTTAGCTGCTTTTTTCTTGCCATAATACAAATTCTAAGTACAGGAAAACGAGTGGCCATCATTACTTTAAGAAATTAAGGTCAGTCAGTCCGGAAAATTGGGAAAACTTTAAAAGTGTCCCCAAGTGCAGTCACAAAAACCATCAAGCACTACAAAGAAACTGGCTCACATGCGGACCGCCCCAGGAAAGGAAGACCAAGAGTCACCTCTGCTGCAGAGGATAAGTTCATCCGAGTCACCAGCCTCAGAAATCGCAGGTTAACAGCAGCTCAGATTAGAGACCAGGTCAATGGCACACGGAGTTCTAGCAGCAGACACATCTCTAGAACTGTTAAGAGGAGACTGTGTGAATAAGGCCTTAATGGTAGAATATCTGCTAGGAAACCACTGATAAAGAAAGGCAACAAGCAAAAGAGACTTGTTTGGGCTAAAGAACACAAGGAATGGACATTAGACCAGTGGAAATCTGTGCTTTGGTCTGATGAGTCCAAATTTGAGATCTTTGGTTCCAACCACCGTGTCTTTGTGCGACGCAGAAAAGGTGAACGGATGGACTCTACATGCCTGGTTCCCACCGTGAAGCATGGAGGAGGAGGTGTGACGGTGTGGGGGTGCTTTGCTGGTGACACTGTTGGGGATTTATTCAAAATTGAAGGCATACTGAACCAGCATGGCTACCATAGCATCTTGCAGCGGCATGCTATTCCATCCGGTTTTGCGTTTAGGTGGACCATCATTTATTTTTCAACAGGACAATGACCCCAAACACACCTCCAGGCTGTGTAAGGGCTATTTGACCAAGAAGGACAGTGATGGGGTGCTGCGCCAGATGACCTGGCCTCCACAGTCACCGGACCTGAACCCAATCAAGATGGTTTGGGGTGAGCTGGACCACAGAGTGAAGGCAAAAGGGCCAACAAGTGCTAAGCATCTCTGGGAACTCCTTCAAGAGTGTTGGAAGACCATTTCAGGGGACTACCTCTTGAAGTGTGACTCTACAATTTTCATAGTCATGAAAATAAAGAAAACTCTTTGACTGAGGTGTGTCCAAACTTTTGGACTGTACTGTGTATATGTGTATGTATGTATATATGTATGTATGTATATGTATGTAATATATATAATATGAGAGAGAGATATAGATATGTCCATGTGATTCTGCACAAGAGAGCCGCCCTGTAGTAGTTAATCTATGGGGCGGTCAACAAGTGATTAAATAAATTTTCTCTTACGTCTTCCAACAGTCGCCGCCTCCTCTAAGTCATCACTGTTGGGTATTGTTTTCCCATCCGCAGGGATAGCAAGGCATATAGACTTAGTCCAAAGACAAAAGGCATTAGCATATACACACCCATGCAGGCTGTCCCATCTGGTCAATACCCCCCCTGCATCACCACTCCCAACTCAGTTTTTAATCTGCTTAGCGTCAGGAATAGTCAGGCTTCCCTTGTGCTGGGGCTTCTGTCTCGGCCTTCCTAATCTTTTATTTGATTTTCTTTGAAAATGTCAGTTTTTTTCTCTTACTTTACTAGCTGTTTATTTTGTCAGCTTCTAGTGTTAGTCTTCTCTTCGGATGAAGATGGATCATGCGGTGCTGGGATTCGGACTGGCCGCCCTGGTTCTCCAGGGCAGAAGGGTCAGATGAACCCCCAGCCCGCCATCGAGCGTTCAGCTATGGTTCGCCCTGGCATTACGAACGACCCATCCCTGTTCGCTACAGGGATGCAGCCGTGAGGTAGCTACCTCACAGGACTCGTCTGCGGTGCTGCAGCGTCATGTCCCTGGCTCACGGCACTCCCTGTCAGATGAGGACAGAGGTTTTTCCGTGCATAGAGGCTCCCCACGCCATCTGGTACAGGTAAGTACTTTTCTGTGTGGTGCCTCTGTCTGGGGTGGCAGTCTGTGTTGCTGTGTGTTCCCCGTATCTGTGCCTGTGTGACTCCCCGTGCGATCCCTGCGGGGATCGCTTGTGCAGATCTGTATGTTGCCTGGGGGTCCCTGTCCCTGTGTCACCTAGGTGCATTGTTGGGGTGCAGACGTTTATGATTGTGCGGCGACCGCAGCGGTGCATTTTCGCGCGGTCCGCCATCTTTGCTATGGGCACACGTGTAGCTCCTCTGGGGCAATCCTGCATGTCATTTTGGCGCCATCCACCGCCATTTTGTGGGCGGTGGAAAGATCGGTCCGGCCGCATGTCGGCGGCCATTTTGGCGTAGCCTCCAATGCATCCCTATGGGGCAGCCATTTTCCCAGGGTCTGGCATATAGTCCAGCCCTCTCCAGCAGCACTTCCTTTCCATCAGCAGCAAGGACATTGGTAGCAACGCTCTGCAGGTTATCACTATCAATTTCCCTCTGTATATTGCTTCTGGCTCAGTTTCTTTTCTCCTTTGGGGGTCTTTCATCACTGTAGCAGTAGCGGTGGGCTGCGCACACCGCAGCGTTCTAAAAGGGGACAGTACACAGTTTTTGCACTGTAGTTCTGATAACTTGAGCCATGGATTCTCAGGAAAGCAAGTTTCCTCCAGCTTTAGTGAGGGGCCCCAGTTCTCCTGTGGCTCCGCTGTGACCCGATCTGGCTGCTGTAGTAGCGACTTTGGTGGCAAATATGGAAATGCTGATGTCTGAACGGGCTGCGAGAAAGAGGCCCAGGTTGTCCCTCTTCTGATTCAGATGGGGATATGGCTGCTGCTACGAGCGTGCCCTTTTCAGGTTCCCGCTCATCCTTAGACCCCACGGGGTCTGAGGGGGAGGCTGAAATGGAGGGTGTTGATACATCCTCCCCAGGGTCACCTGAAGAACGGGCGACCATGGAGTTAATTGTTTCTGTTAAAGAAACCTTGCATTTAGAGGATGAGCCTTGTCCTCCGGGCGTTGTGTCCTCATATGGGACGCACAGGACCCGCAAGTCTGCGCAGGTTTTTCCCTGCCCAGCGGAATTCCATTACACTGTTAACGAAATGTGGCGCACGTTGAAACGTCCATTCCTGGTACCTAGTCGGTTCAAATTGCTTTATCCTTTTGCGCCGCCTACGGAATCACGATGGTGTGTGCCTCCACAGGTGGATCACACTGTGGCCATGTTGAACAAGGCTACCTTGGTTCCTACTGAGGATACCCCGGTTTTCCGGGATCCCACGGACCGGCGGTTGGAGTCTCTTGCTCGCCATTCCTATACGGTGGCGGGTTCGTTGCTCAAACCCGTTTTCGCGTCCGTTCTGGTGGCTCAGGCGGCGGCTGATTGGACTAAGATGCTTAGGTGCAATCTCGTGTCTGATGGTGTTCCGCCTGCCCGGCTGGAAATGGTGGATCAGATCCACCAAGGAGTCATGTATTTGTGTGATGCAGCCTTGAATGAGGCCCCCTTAGTGGCTCGCCTCTCTAGTGTCGCGGTGCTTAACCGGCGACTGATATGGCTGAAGAGCTGGTCAGCTGACCAGTCCTCACGGAAAACAGTTGCTGATTTTCCATATGCTGGTTCTCGCCTTTTTGGCGAGGCGTTGGATGCCCTGGTGAAAGGCGTCATGGGGGGCAAGAGCACCTTGCTGCCCCAGAACCCGAAGAACAAGTCCTTTCGCAGCAAGCGGTGTTCTGCGCCTAGATCCAATCAGGGGTCCTTTCGTACCTTTCGGAACCAATCCAAGGGTAAGCCCTTCAAGGCCCAGGGCAGCCAGAAGAAGCCCTGGGAGGGCAAGCAGGAGTCAGGCAATGCCGGCTCGGCGGGTCAGTCCGACTCTGCATGAAGGGGCGCCCTCACCCGTTTAAGGGGTGGGGGGACGCTTGCGCGGTTTCCTCCGACCTTAGCTGCTCCAGATATCGGACAGGTGGGTTCAGGAAATCATTCGATCAGGATACGTGATCGATTTCCTTTCCCGGCCGGCGGGCAGATTCTTTCTCTCGAAGCTTCGCTTGCCTCCTCGGTGTCGGCAGGACCTGCATCAAGCGGTGTAAGACCTTGCTCAGGGGGTGATTGTCCCGGTACCTCATCGGGACAGGTTTCGGGGATTTTGTTCCAATCTGTTCGCGTCCTATTCCCTATATGGGAATCATTCTGGACTCTGCTCAGGCAAAGGTGTTCTTGCCGGAGGACAAGCTCCGGACCTTGCAGGACGAGCTCAGGTCCTCGTCACTCAGGACCTGTATGCGGGTCCTGGGGTTGATGGTTTCGGCCTTCGAGGCGATACCCTTTGCTTAGGTCCACACGCGGGCTCTCCAGACGGAGGTCCTGGGCAGGTGGGACAGACTACCTCAGTCCTTGGATCTGGGTGTCTCCTTGAGTCATCAGACCAGATTGGCTCTTCTGTGGTGGCTCCAGTCCCCGTCGGTGACGGAAGGCAAGTCCTTCCGTCCGTTGGTGTGGGCGGTGGTTACCACGGACGCCAGCCTGTCGGGCTGGGGTGGAGTCCTGGGCAACCTGTCTGCCCAGGGCACTTGGTCGGAGGAGGAGTCCTCCCTCCTGATAAATGTGCTGGACTTACGAGCGATCAAACTCTCTTCCAGTGGTCGGACCGTCTCCGGGGCCTACCTGTCCACGTACAGACGGACAATGCAACCGCGGTGGCTTACATCAACCACCAAGGGGGCACCAGGGGTGCTCGAGCGGCCCGAGAGGTGACCGACATTCTGTCTTGGGCCGAGACTCATGTCCCGGCGATCTCAGCTGTTCACATTCCGGGTGTGGTAAATTGGCAGGCCGACTATCTGAGCCGCCAGACCCTGGACCAGGGGGAATGGTCCCTACGCCTGGAGGTCTTTCAGAGGCTGTGTGCGAGGTGGGGATCCCCGGACGTGGATCTGTTCGCATCCCGGCTAAATCAAAAGGTGGAAAGGTTCGTGGCAAGACCGCGCGATCCGTTGGCGGACGCCTCGGATGCGTTGGTGGCCCCTTGGCATCAGTATCGTCTGATGTATGCCTTGCCTCCGATTCAGTTGATATCCCGGTTCCTCCACAGATTGGTCTCGGAACCGCACATGGTGATTCTGGTGGCTCCGGACTGGCCTCGCCGGTCCTGGTACGCCGACGTTGTTCACCTGGCAGTGGCGTCTGCCTCTGCGGGAAGATCTCCTGTCTCAAGGTCCGATCTTCCATCCTGCTTTACAGTTGCTGGCTTGAAGGGCCTGGCTGTTGAGACCCAGGTCTTGAGGGACAAGGGTCTCTCCCCTGAGGTTATCCCTACCCTAATCAAGGCTAGGAAATCCTCCTCTGGTAAGATCTATTACCGTTCCTGGAAAGCTTATTTCGCCTGGTGTGAGTCCAGGGGGTTCTCTCCTCGTTCTTACTCGGTCTCGAGAGTATTGGCTTTCCTCCAGTCTGGAGTGGATCAGCGCCTGGCGCTGACCACGATAAAGGGCCAGGTGTCTGCACTGGCGGTACCTCCATGGGACTTGAACTTGGTTCTGTCCGTGTTGCAGCGTGCTCCCTTTGAGAACATCCGGGAGATATTATTGCCTCTGCTGTTGAAAGGTTGCTTTTCTAGTGGTGATCACTTCGGCTCGCAGAGTGTCGGAGCTGGCGGCGTTGTCTTGCCGCTCCCCTTACTTGATAATTCACAAGGATAAGGTGGTTTTGCGACCACCCCCATCCTTCCTTCCCAAGGTGATTTCTGAGTTCCACCTTAATGAGGACATTGTCCTGCCTTCGCTTTGTACGAAGCCTAAACATCCAAAGGAGATTGCCTTACATTCCTTGGATGTTGTCAGGGCGATCGGGGTTTACCTGTCTACGGAATCCTTTCGGAAGATGGATTCCCTGTTTGTCCTTCCTGAGGGATCTCGGAAGGGCATGGCTGCGTCCGCAGCGACTATTGCCAAATGGATCAGACAGACCATTGAGCAGGCTTATGCTTTGATGGAACGGGTTCCGCCCTTCCCTGTTAAGGCGCACTCTACCAGGTCTTTGAGTGCATCCTGGGCCTATTGGCATCGGGCCTCGGTGGCCCAGGTGTGCAAGGCGGCGACTTGGTCGTCGGTGCACACCTTTTCCAAATTCTACAAAGTAGATGTTCTGGCATCAGCTGATGCTTCTTTTGGCCGCAAAGTTCTCTGTGCGGCAGTGCCATGATGGACCCTTGAATTTTTTTTTTTTTCTTGGTCCCTGGCTGTTGGCATTTGCTTTCCTGGGCTGTTGCTCCTGTTGAGCATTGTTTTTTTCTGTTGCCCAGTTGGTTCTCTTACGGTACATGTAAGATTCCTTTCTCTGATGTGGGTACTGCGTTGCCTTTTCTACAGTTGCGTCTCCCACCCCTCATGTCTATACTGCTTTGGGACATCCCAACAGTGATGACTTAGAGGAGGCGGCGACTGTCGGAGTACGTAAGAGAACTGAATTTTTGTAAAATCTCACCTGTAATATTCCTTTCTCTGAGTCCTCCGACAGTCGCCGCCCCCGCCCCTCTTTTGGGGTTCTTATTACCTACTGCTATGCTACCAAACTGAGGTGGGAGTGGTGATGCAGGGGGGGGGGGGTATTGACCAGATGGGACAGCCCCCATGGGTGTGTATATGCTAATGCCTTTTGTCTTTGGACTAAGTCTATATGCCTAGCTATTCCTGCGGTTGGGAAGACAATACCCAACAGTGATGACTTATACGAGGCGGCGACTGTTGGAGGACTCAGAGAAAGGAATTTTACAGGTAAGATTTTAGAAAAAATTCCATTATTCAACAACCACAATGGATGTAAACCTTGTAACAGTAGCAGTGACATCACCACTATGCTGCACAAAGCCTGGGCAGAGCTATGGGAGGGACCCAATAGACCCACTCACTACAGATTTCCTGAAGAAGAATACAGCAGGGGGCAGAGACAAGACCAGTAACCCTTCTCAAGGAAATAGAGCTGCAGTGTATAGCCTTTATTAGAGTAAGCTCCTGAACAGGGTCAGTTTCATGCTGAATTACTGCATGAATGTGGAAATAATACACAAACCAAGATTCAAGCAAGAATATACATGCTCATTGAATTTAAGAAATATTTGGTTATATTGCAGCTTGGCGCTAATGCAACTCTTGCTAAAATAAAACCATTTAATAATGTGCCCCTGAGAAAACGAAGACGGAATACTTGCCTGTCCTGCTGTTTTCAGTGTTGATCTCTGTATTAGTGAAGAGCGACCCCCCTCCTCCTCAGTTAAAGATTCTGCAGAACTTTGCCTCTGGTAGTGTTTATTTCCTGGCTCCACCATGCACCCTGTCCTTTCTACCATTGACCTCTAAGTCATTAGAGTATAGTGTGTAGGGACTGGCAGACACAACAGAGGACCACAAATCCAACACTCCCAGGAGTATCAGATGCTGCAGAAAGTTAAGCAGGTGTTTTTTTACTTCTAGATAGGCAGCAGTAGGTAGAAGAGGTGAGCATTCAATGCCATCCTTGCAGGGGGCACATTTTTTCCTAATTGTACATTATACAGAGGAGTTATTACTGTGTTTTGATGCTACCTTGAGGTGAATAGACACTGGCGATAAAAGGCTGAAATCCCAGGCATAACCCATCCCAGCTCCACTAAGCCTCAGTTTTTTTTTGATAGTGTTGGAAGGTGGACAGATGTTCTTCCCTGTGTTTCTCGGAAGTTTTTTGCTCGGCTCTGTTCTCAATTCTCCTGGCCTTTTCCTTACTCCCTGATAGGATAGAGGAGAACTTTAGCTAAACTGTTCACTACAGCCGAGGACTGCACATGTATCCATAATGAAGCCCAGGGATGGCCTGTAATGTGTGGCAGTCGGAAATGGATCCTGCACTCAGCGATTTTAGGTATACCTGGACGTCTTTGCTGGCAGCTTTGCTAAAAAGGCCCAGGGTAGTGATTCCCCTGGAGCTGAGGTTGACTCCCTGAGGGCCCTGCGAGGCATGCCAGCCGTAGTTAGCAAAGACTCGGCCTGCTTGCTCTGCAGCTGCAATGAGGGCCTCTGTGTATAGTGGAGCATGTGGCAGTTCCCTCTGTTTCTCAATGCATTGGGACTTCTGGACTTTTTTTTGGTGTTGTGGGGCTACAGCAGAGGTGGCAGAACTGCAGGGGGAAGGTCCAGTGCATCTGCATTGTTTTATTCCATCTAAGCCTGAGCCTATTCTTTGTGGGAGATTGGATATCAATACTCTGAGAGACAGCCAGGTACAGTACTTTTTCCTCCAGTCCAGTATAGTAGCCCTGTCGGTTCGCAAAGGCACTGAAAATACTGGGGGAAGTTTTCAAGCTTCCAGGGGTCACTGGCAGATAGGTTTTTGGCTTATGCCTACAGATGCCCTCCTGGGGGGGGGTCACAGGCCCATTTTAACCTCAGCAAGCCGATACCTCACACAGGCACAAAGGTGGCTTGAAACAAGATATGGATGTTCTCACTAATCCCTTAATCAGGGATTATCCCATACGTAGTTATCCTGTAGTGCAGGGGTGTCAAACTCCATTTCATCGTGGGCCGCATCAGCATTATGGTTGCCCTCAAAGGGCCGGTTATATCTGTAGGATTAGATGTCCAGAGCACCCCATGTCCTGGGGAGGCAAAGACAAGTCTTTCTACAGCTGCACAGAGGCGTGCAGGATCTGGCAAAGGAGTTCTGTCCTCTCTGCTGTCGACTACAGAGACAAGCTGGGGGCAGATACAAGGGGGGTGCCGCAGCTGCAGGAGAGGTGCGAGGGCCACATGGAATGGCCTGGGGGGCCGCATTCGGCCCGCGGGCCTTGTGTTTGACACCTGTGCTGTAGTGGATTCCCAAAGGCTCATCCTGGTTCTGAATTCCTGTACTTTTTATCTAGTAGTTTCACGGTTTCAGGGGCCTAATGCTCAGGGGCAGACTGGCAACTTTCAGCCCAGGGGGCAAGTACAAACAAGAGGCACACGGTGCAGGGACTAAGCCCCCCTATCACTCTCTCTCTCTCTCTCTTCCCGGCCTCCTTCTGACCCCCATTCCAGGCTGAAGCTCCGCTCCAGGTACTCTCTACTCACCGGCCGAATCTGGTTTCCCCACCTGACCAGCAGGGGCGGTTGGGGGAAGCGGGGACAGTTCGGTCAGGGCTGGCTGGAGGAGGAGAGTCTCCAGTGGGGCATGGAACCGGCCTCTGCTCGGACATAGCTTACACCATCCATGCTGGGGGGGGGTGGGCAGCACTCTGTCCCTGTCTTAATCCCATCCTCAGTAGGTCAGCGGTGGGGACTTCTTACTTCTCATCACCAGGAATCCTTTAGGCATGTCTGTGGCAGAAGCAGTGCAGCCTTTTTATGGGGCATCAGTGGCCCGGGTGGCCATTGCCCCCCTGGCCCAGTCCTCCCCTGCTGATGCTCAACTTCATTGTTTCCAGGGACGAATTCAGTTTTTGGACTGTGATCGTATCTCATGCATCTTCTGGGCTCAGGTTTTCTTTCACACAGAAGACCATGGTGGGTTTCAGATTCTGCCAAAATTCCCAAGTCTTTTCCAGTGAACCCCTCACCCTGATGTATGGTGAATGGGCTAATCCAGAGAAGTGGTTTTTACAACTGAAAGGTTTTCCTCACCACTCTTTGAGGAGGAATTCTACAAAACTTCTTTCTCAGGCAGTTGACTCAGTGATTTTATACTCGCAACCCTGGCAGTCCTGGTGCATGGGGTCCTGGTCCTAAAGGAAGCCACAAATAAGAGCTTGGAAGCCCTCTTTAGGAATACTTCTTTGAAAGGAGCAACTCTGCAGCCTACTGTGAAAGTCTGCCAAGCTCTTAAAGTCTGGGTATAGCATATGCTTCATTCGAAAGAATCCGACCCAAGAGATCCTGCCATTTGGCAGCTCCTGGAATACTTTCCTAGAGCCTTGAATTTCTGATTGGCTGCTTTGGAAGAGAGCCTTGAATTTCTCATTGGATGCTTTGGAAGACTCCAAAGGGCAGCTTTCATGGGTGGGCACGATGTCAGTCCACATTGGAAGAATCCTTTGGCTCAAGTGTTGGTTGGCAGAACTCTTCTGTAAGAATCAGATGGGCTACCCATTCAGGGCGAACACTTGTTAAAGCAATCCTTCCAGAAGGTGATGGTGGGTACATGGTGGAGGCGCATGGTCTTACCTCCAAAGATGGTGAAGGTGACAAGTCAGAAACCAGTGACTCCTTTGGAATCCAAGAAGAGCTCCTTTCTATAAGCAATCAGGCTGGGCCCAAAGCAAAAGCCCTCACCCAGTTCTGTAAGAACTGGATCCCCATATCCACTGGTTCGGCAGGTAAAAACTGCAGTGAAGGAACGCCCCCACTCATGAAGGGGGAGCATCAATTGGCCTCTGTAGTTTCCTTGCCTCAGGAAGTCTGACAGGCGGCGTCTACTACGTGGTGTCCAGAGGCTACTGGCTGGTATTTGCTGCCATTTGTGCTCAGAAGTGTCTTCGTATCCCACCACCTATGCAGCCATAGAAAGACGGCTGTCCCAAGGGGCCATTGCAGCTGTGTTGGCAGAAATCTCACGAGCGATTCAGAAACATCAAATGTCCAGCAGACGATGCTTAGAGAAGGTAAGCAGTGAACCTTCAGAAATTGGCCTTGGTTCTGATATGACTGGATTACTAAGCCACTGTACAGGCAAAGGTGCTGCTTTTGCAGCAGAAATGACTGTCTCTTCAAGCCCAGGTAGAGTCCCGTTTGAAAGTAGCTTGTTTTGGACCTACATTCAGGTACTGGGGAAAAATAGTAGCTGCCTTTTGATGCGATCCCCTGTGCCCAGTTTCACTCTGAAGCTGTGCAGCTCACTAGCCTGTTGCTATGGGACAAATGTCTGGAGTCTTTGGCTATTCCATTGCATCTGCTTTCCAAATGAAGTGGAAGGTCTTGATGGCAGCCTTTGGGCTGCGGAGTTGTTCTGGAGAACCTCTCGGTTCAGAGTACATGTTCGTCAGGCATAAAAGTTGCCAATAAAAACTGCAGGCAATTTGGCTAGCTGTCCGATATTGGTCTGTCTACCTTTTGGGGGCTTCCTGTTGGTGTTCAGTCAGAAAATGCCAGGGAGGGGAGCAGCAGACCTCAGGAAGTGCAGACCTTGTCTTAACCAGAATTTCACATTCCGACCCTGTCTTAACCAGAACTTCACATTCCAACCCTCTCTATCATGCACATTCCTGGCTTGGAAAGTGGGTAGACCATTTTCTCAGCCATCAGGAGCTAAATCTGGAAAAATGGGCTCTTCAGCGGCAAAGTACCTCTTTACCATTTAGGGCCCATTCCACTACAAGTGCCAGTGCTACCTAGGCTGTTCAGCATTAAGCTTCCTTTGTTCAAGATTGTAAGGCTGCTACCTTTTCTTCCCTTCACGCGTTTAGGGCCCTGTTCACACCTGAGCGTTTTTCAGCTCGTAAAACGCTCATCTCTGAAGTCTCAAAACGCCCATTAAGCAAAATCCCATTAATTTCAAAGGCACCAGCTCACATCTAAGCATTTTGTTGCCTGATGCAAAATGCCTGAAGCTCAAAGTACATGAGCTTCTTTTTTGGCGCATTACAAGCGTTTTTGTTAGATGTCGAAGGCTGCCTGCAAAAAAAACGCCGCAAAGAAGCCCAAAAAACACCTGAAAACGATATGCTCAGGTGTGAATAGAGCCTTACTGCTACCAGGCAGGTTCTTACTACTCCGCTGATACCAGTATGGGGGGAGAAGGCTTGCCAGGTGGCTTTGTTTTTTGGGTTTTGGGCATGTGGGCCCTGTTGCTGTGGTGTCCATCCATCATGTTCAGTGCTTTGGGACAATCCAAGTAGTATGAATATGAACTCCTCTGTGTCCTATGATGTATGATTAAGAAATAGGATTTTGGTTTACCTTGGATTGTAATTCTATTCTTGGATTACATCACAGGACACAGACATCCCTAACCTTTTGTTTGTGTTCCTCATTGCTACAAAACTGAAGCTTGGTAGAGCTGGGAGGGATTATGCCTGGGTGGATATTTTTGCCTTTTTTTTTTTTTTTTTTTTTGGCCAGTGTCCATGCACCTAAAGATGGCAGCATAAAAGGGGTAGTCCTGAATGCTCTCTTCTGTGTCCTGTTATTTTACAGGTAAACCAGACATTCTAATTGTACAGTTTATTTTGGCGACTGAATCCCTAAACCCCTTCTATGGGAAGTCTACTAAGCTTCCTTTTGCCTTTTTTAGGTCGTGTTTGAAAACTATCAAATGTAGCTTTACAGTTCTTATCTTTTTTTTTTTTTGTTTTGCAGCCTGTGCTCCAGATTTCAGAATTCCAGTGTAACGCTTTGCTTTGCATGAATGGTCATCTGTCCTCGAAGTGTAAACCTGATGCAGATATTGCACCAAAAGACGTTGATTCAAAGGTTAAAACCACTGACCCCGCTACAGCTGTAAAATGCAGGACAGGTGACATTCGTGCTTTGGATGGAGGGAAGACAGTTGAAAGCCTTGACTTTGAAAAAAGGGGTTCAGAAGCAGATAACCATTCCTTTGCAGAGAGTTCCAAATTACAAGACAAAAAAGGAAAAGACAAGTCTGGTAAGGAATGTGTCAAAGATACCAAGAAAGTTTCCACTCAGAAAAAGGAGAAAGAGGGAAAAGAAAATACTAAAGCGAAAGATCAGGAAAAAATAAAGGACGCTAAAACTGTGAAACACACCAAAAAGGACAAAATAAAAGAGCCAGAAAATGGAGACTTGTCTAGAAGTAACAAGAAGCACACAGAGGACAAGATATCTACTAATGATGTGGTGGGAGCAGTAAAGAGCACTTACAGCAACAAAGATAAACCCCAAAAGGAAAATAGACACAAAGACCATGAGAAGGAGCAGACTCCCAAAAGCCACGATAAGAAAAAGATACATACAGACCATGAGAAGGAAAAGAGGCACAGAGACCGTGAGATGGAAAAGAAGCACAAAGACAATGAGAAGGAAAAGAGGCACAAAGACAATGAGAAGGAAAAGAGGCACAAAGACAGTGAGAAGGAAAAGAGGCACAAAGACCATGAGCAGGAAAAGGGGCACAATGATCAATGGAAGGAAAAGACGCATGATGAGCAGGAAAAGATGCCCAATGATTATGAGCAAGAAAAGAGGCCCAATGATTACGAGCAGGAAAAGATGCATAATGATTATAATCAGGAAAAGATGTATAATTGTGATCAGGAAAAAATGCACTTTGAACATGAGCAGGAAAAGATGCACTTTGAACATGAGCAGGAAAAGAATTATAGCAACCATGAGCAGGGAAAGACTCATAGCGACCATGAGCAGGGAAAGATGCATAGCGACCATGAGCAGGGAAAGACGAATAGCGACCATGAGCAGGGAAAGACGCAGAGCGACCATGAGCAGGAAAAGACGCAGAGCGACCATGAGCAGGGAAAGACGCAGAGCGACCACGAGCAGGGAAAGGCACAGAGCGACCACGAGCAGGGAAAGGCGCAGATCGACCACGAGCAGGGAAAGGCGCAGAGCGACCACGAGCAGGAAAAGGCGCAGAGCGACCACGAGCAGGAAAAGGCACAGAGCGACCACGAGCAGGAAAAGGCGCACAAGGACCAAGCGAAGGAAAAGGCTCACAAGGACCACACGAAGGAAAAGGCGCACAAGGACCACACGAAGGAAAAGGCGCACAAGGACCACACGAAGGAAAAGGCGCACAAGGACCACACGAAGGAAAAGGCGCACAAGGACCACTCTAGGTCTAAAGAGGGAGAGAGAAATGCAGGTAAAGACAAATCAAAGAATCATTCTAAAAAAGAGAAAGTTGAGTTCCAGATAAAGGAAGAAAAGGCAGACTCTCAAATACCAGTTAAAGAACCAGTAAAGGATGTGAAGGGGGTCTTTGGAAAGAGAATGCTGGTTGATCTGGATTTATTTCAAGATGCACAAAGTGAAGAGAAGAAACCGAAAACCAAAGACAGCACTAAAGTTAAGTTGAAAGAAAAGAACCGCAGCAAAGAGGAAAAAGGAGGAAAGAAAGGTGACGACAAAAAGAACATTGAAAAGGTCAAAGAAGAATCCAAAAGTGTAAAGAGGGAACGAGAAGATGATGACATGGAATCTGATGGTGATCAAAAGAAAAGGAGGCCTAGCCCCAAGAGTGGAGACATGTCTGTGGAAGTCAAACAGGAGGATGAAGAGTACTTCAAAAAGGAAAAAGAAGCCACTGTGAAAAAGAGGAAGAACGAGGAGGAATGGGGGACAAAGACCAAGCGGAGCAAAACTGAGGAAGGGAAGACCAAAAAGCAAAGCAAAGCGAAAGGAGGAGAGGTGAAGAACACAAAAATCAAGGTTGAAGGAGCAGTGGTAAAGACCAAGAAGAGTAAAGAGGAGAAACAGAAAGAGGAGGATGCAGCCAAATGGAAGTGGTAAGTGTATGTCTAATGTCCCAACCTGCAAGAAGTGCTCAGTAAGTAGCAGAGCACTGTAAATCCTATGCTTCAGTTTTTGTTTTTACAGCAGAAGGGATTGTGTCACTATGGCACCTTCTTTGTCTGGAGACTAGAGAGAGGCTCTCTATATTGCTCTATATATTAAATTTTTCATTGCAGCAGTAGACCACTGCTATAAATTACTGATTTGTGGCATGCAGAGCTACATGGGGGAAAAAAGGGGCTGGATCAGGTCTCCATTGATCAGATCCAGACACCCCCCCCCCCCCCCCCAATGAAGGAAATTAGTTAAAATGTAAAAATATCAAATCTGAATTGGTTGGAGCCATTGGAAAAAAAAACATCTTTTAATTCCCAGGTCCCAGCAAATACTTAGGATGCTCAAGTTGGCTTCTGCTTTTACAGTCTATAAAGCTCTTATGACAAAGGGCCCAATACAAACAATAAGTTAATCCCATGAGGAGGTGCAGATGTATGGGAATGTGTTTTTTTTTTTTGTAGGTTTATACTTTGGTGGTTGCAGCATCTGTCCCCCGGTATAAATGGTTTTTCTTGTGCCATGTTTCAATTTGATTTCTTGCTGCCTTGATACATTCGTATGAATGAATGGACTTCTCTTAAGTGTCCAAACCTCCTGGGGGACTTTTTTTGCCAGGGAATTTTTCCTTATTAAAGGCTATCATACAGCAGCAGCTGTGGATATTTTTTTCCCCCGTCAATAGATCCAAACCCACATCGGCCGGTTGTAGCAATTATCTGTGTATATGTTTTGTCTTGTCTTTGTTTAATATCAATGCACATAGTATTGATTATCCATGATACCTGCATGTCTATGTATTGATTGGTACATTATTTTAAAGCATGATTATTAAATACACTGAATCATTCATTTGTCTCTCTGTCTATTTAGTGATCTGGCTATTTAACCCCTTTTTTCCCCACGACCTTGTGGGACATTTTTTGCATGTATCGGTTTGGTTAGGCTGATCCACGTTAGTGGAGGCATTGTAGAGAAAGTATTCCTGTGTTTCAACACAAACCCCCCCCCCTTTTTTTTTTTTTTTTTGAATTTTCATATCTGTCCCCCGATGCCTCTACACTGAGAAACAAGCAAGTGAACACTGCCGATCGCTCTGTTCTGACAGCTCTCCGCTTTGCCCCCTTCCCCGCTCACTGGAGCACTGGGCTGTGGGGGGCGGGAGCGGCCGGTTCACATTCTCAGCGGCTCCCTGAGAGGCTGAGTTGAGTGTCAGTCCACTGGACTGACACTCTGTGCCTGGACACGGTGCCTGGACTTTTCTGTGACGTCCACAAAGAGCGCACTTCATACCGCTCTCTGCTGAAAACCGGTCACAGGAGTGCAGAACAAACTGAACTCCTGTGATCCATAGGAGATGTACAGCCAAACAAGCTGTGGCTGTACATCTACTTTAATGAGGGCTACACCTAGTGATCCTGATTGATGTAGAAGAGTGCTGGCAATTAATAATCCACTAAAGATTGCCAGATGTATACCTTTCTATATT
Organism: Pelophylax lessonae; assembly: GCF_965119305.1. Taxonomy (NCBI): domain Eukaryota; kingdom Metazoa; phylum Chordata; class Amphibia; order Anura; family Ranidae; genus Pelophylax; species Pelophylax lessonae. The sequence goes on from NC_138772.1 coordinate 13,446,782, forward strand.
TTGAAGAAATTTGTAATTAGGCTGGGATGTGGGAAATACAGCAAAAAAAAAAAAAAAAACGGACCCAATACATGTCAAGCATAGGGAACTTTATACAACTCAGAGCCACTTGAAGGACCTTGCGCCCAAAGCTGTTACCAGAAGAGGAAGAAATGTCCACCTGGAAAATGTGAACTGAAGACTCCATGGTGAGAACTGAGAAAAGGAGCCCTGATACAGTGAACCTTGACTGGAAAGGGAGAAACCTAATAATTAAACCAGAACCTTGACAGAACTACTGTCTGAAAAATGGTGTAACTATAAGCAGTGTCTCCTTTCCAGAGCCCATCCAGGGTGGCAGAATCGGTCTTGCAGAAAGAAAGAAGTGTCCTCCGAGGTTGACTTGAACATCCCAAAACACATCCAATCTCCTTTACTTGGACTGGAGCTGGCTATAGACGAAAGGACAGTGCCATGATTAAGGTGACAGGCAGAGGCCACCTTAGGAAGAAAGGTCTAAGCTTTAAAACTCTCTTGTCTCTAGAACCAAAAAAGAGTTCCTTGCAGGATAAAACTGCCACTTCAGACACTCGTCTTGCCAAGGTCATAACAACAAGGCAAACAAGCTTGCAAGTCAGCAGAGAGGATTGCTTCTAACATATTTGAACAGTGGCTGCTGAAGTATTGAAAGCATCAGGTTAAAATCCAACAGCGATGGAGGGGATTTGACCGGGGGAGCCGCATGGAGACCCCCTTGCACAAATTTCCTAAACAGAGATTGGGAAGCCAACTACTGTATTTGAAAAAAAAATAATGCAAGAGCAGAGATCTGGCCCTTTATGGTACTAAGGGCCAAACAATGGTCCTGACTCAACTGCAGGAAAGAAAGGATCCATCTCATGGACAGGTTCTTGGGGTTGATGCCTCTTGATTCACACCAAGCAAAAAGTACGCCTTCCATGTCTGTTGTTAACCGTTGCAGGAAGTGGAATTGGCTTTAGATTGCATTGTGATCACGCTGTTGGAGATGCCCCATCTCTTCGAACCTCGACTTCAACAGTCATGCAATTAAAGGGATTGTAAAGTCAGATTTTTTTTTTTTTTTAATCTTAATGCATTCTATACATTAAGATAACAAGCCTTCTGTGTGCAGCAGCCCCCCCCCCCCCCCCGTAATACTTACCTGAGCCCTATCTCTATCCAGCGATGTCAACGAGTGCCTCAGCCATCCGGGACTCTCTCTCCTGATTGGCTAAGACACAGCAGCAGTGCCTCCTGCTGCTGTCATTCAAACTCGGCCATACAGGAGAGAGAGAAGGCGGGGCCGAACGACAGCTCCGCGTCTGAATGAACACATGGAGCTGCAGCTCGATTCGGGTGCCCCCATAGCTAGCTGCTTGCTGTGGGGGCACTCAACTGGAGGGGATGGGTCAGGAGCTCCAGCCAGAGACCCGAGAAGAGGAGGATCTGGGCTGCCCTGTGCAAAACCACTGACCACTGCACAGAGGAGGTAAGTATATTTTTGTTAATTTAATAGAAAAAAAAAAAGACTTTACCATCACTTTAAAGCAAGTGGCCGAGGAGCAGGCTGGTAAATTGATCCTTGGGAAAACCCATCCACACAGTCTGGCAGAGCTTGAAGAATTCTTAGGTCCGTTCTTAGGTCAGTGTACTGCAGTCTCCTTGGCCAGCCAGGGCAATGAGAACCACCAGGAAGCCCTCCTCCTTGATCATGCAAAGCATTTGAGGAAGTAGCTTCAGGAGAGGAAAGTTAGATTGGAGTGCGCTAATCCCATGGAGCCAGTAGTAGATTTACTGCCTTCACCAGTGGGACCCTGGACCTGGGTAGAAACTTATCCAGTTTGACAGCCAAGAGGTTTCACATCTGGTCCCCCCCCCCCACCAGTGACACAGATCTTAGAATGCCGGTCCTGCAAAGACCTCTCTCCCAGGTCCGACTGCTGCAGGCTGAGAAAATCAGCCTGCCTGTTGTCCATGCTAGGTATGTTCACAGCTGACAACTAAAACCTGATGTTCTGCCCAAGACCGGGTTCAGTCTACACTTTTGCCACATAAAGACCGCTTGTTCCTGATCATTGCCGCTTTGCTATTGGGGAGATGAGATTCCATTGAAGACTTAGTCCCCTGCACCCACAGTGCCCCTCAGCTCATCAGGCTTTTGCTCACCCTCAGGATCTTCTAAAACGCATTGTGGAATGATTTCCCTGAGGCAAGAGCAGGATTCCGAAGCCCCCAGGGCAAGGGATAGCCTGATCTCCTGGATTGGGGAGTAGGCAATAACATGGTCTGGCAAATGCCCAGGACCAGCCACATATATTTCAAGTAATGATTTGGAGTCAGCAACAGGTTGAAGGTTCAGGATCCAACCAGTGCAGTATCTGAATGGTCTGGAATACATTGTCCTCCAAAGCTGTGCAGATTATTCTCTAGTGAGGAGTTTGTTTAGGTAACCTACAATCCAGAGACCTCGAAAGTGATAAAGGGTCAACACTGAAGATAGTTCCTTGTTAAACACTCAAGGTGCAGAGAACAGGCTGAATAGAAGGGCCATGAACTTGTAGTACAGAGGTCCCACTGCAAAGTGAAATGGAATTTGTGGACATGAATGTAAGTGTTTAAGGTTTAAAGGCCCAGAATAGGATAGGAGTGCACTAAGGAAAATTTCCAGGTGCTTGGAAGCCAAAAGATTGAAGGTGAAAAAGGGTAGCGGGAAGGGAACAAAACTTGAGCTTGTAACCTTTTAACACCACCTCTTGTACCCAAGTATGGACCATACAGGACTTGCAATAGTCTGTAAAGACCAGTAAATGCCCCCCCCCCCCCCCCGCTTTGAAAAGCAAGGGCTTGCCATGCAGAGGAAGGCATGTCTATGGGCTTCTCACATCTGGATTGAAAGGTCTTGTGGGCGAAAGGCGAACCAAACTTGGTGGGAGGCTCTCGATGTGGGCACATTCAGTGAAATAGATGCTTCTGAGAAGTAGCGTACGGACTTGTGAATTATTTTTCTCCCGAGAAGGCAAGTGCCCTTTTCACAGTAGAAACCTTAATAGAACACTACATTAACCTGAGAAATAAACACTGTACAAATGAGTTCTGCAATACTTCAGCCTCAGAGTCCTGTGCAAGTGGACTGACAGAAGACCAATGCAAGAGACTTTGACAAGCCATAACAGCTAATAACCAAAGACATCTGGTCCACGAAATTGAATTTTGGGTTACATCGGCTAATCACGTTTAAGGGATTTGACCCATTCAGGACATCTACAAGAATAGGGAGCACCTTGTTAGGGCAAAAGATTGCCAGATCTACCGCCAGAATGGACCACTTTATGACAGACTCCTAATTAAGAGGGTATGGACCAACACAAAATTCAAACTTCTTAAAATACTTAAAATGAAGAGATGTTTGTGGCCTGAAAAAGATGTGTAGGGATGGTTTTTGAGGCCTTAAATAACTAATACCCAGGGCTAGAGACAGCACTGCTTGCTGGAAGTGGCAGTTTTTTTCTAGTTTTAGGGTGTGCACCTCATCTATAAAGTTTCAAATGGTCTTTCAATTAGGAAGCGATAGCGGAAGTCTGCAACTCCTCAGGAGAAAGCTCATTGACCTGTTTGGTGGACGGTGTGTCAGGGACACTTGGTACTGCTGTTCTGGAATTGGACATGTTTTAGCCGCAAGTGTGGTAGACAATGTGTAGACTCAAGGAAGGTGGCTATGCTTCAAGTACTCAAAGAATCTGGTTAACTGTCAGACAATGTTTAAGACCAGGGGGTTGAACAGATGAGGGATCAAAGCTCCATGTAGTTCTGGTAGCAGGAGCCGCAGTAGGGAGATGCTTCCTTGATGAATTGAGTCTTCAGAGACGGAACAAGCATGCAGGCAATGCTAACCACTCTCAACCTCAAAAGCTCTCTGCAGCTATCATACTTGTAATCAATCTGGAAATCACTTAAGCTAGGCTCAGTACCTGAGGGTTACTTCCAAACTCATTCCATGATGTCTGATCCATAAGGGTCAAGTGGAGATGAATCTTGACTTAAGAGAAAAATGGATTAAAGTGGTTTCAGTATAAAAGCTGATCTCTGGGAATAGACCAAAATGTACCCTTGCATCTCACTGAAAATTTACGTTTGATAAACATATGAAAACCCACAATTCAGTATCTCAAAAATTAGAATATTACCAATAAGACCAATAAAAAAATTAATACAGAAATGTTGCATTACAGAAAGAAATGTACAGTAAAGTATGCACTTAATACTTGGTTGGGGCTCCATTTGCATGAACTAATGCATCAATGCGGCGTGGCATGGAGGCGGTCAGCCTGTGCCCCTGCTGAGGTGTTATGAAAGCCCAGGCTTCTTTGATCATGTGACCAGGTATTGGTAGTTTTGGCAGTGTGGGCAGGTGCAAAGTCCTGCTGGAAAATGAAATCAGAATCTCCATAAAACTGGTCAGCAGATGGTAGCATGAAGTGCTCTAGAATTTCCTATTGGTTCATATTCTGCTTCCTTTTCTCCCCGTTGGTCCCTCTCAATTCTTACTTCACCATTTTAATGCCTACATCATCTCCTCCTAATTAGCTTTGTCCTGCTTCTTTCACCTCTCGATTAGCCCTATTGTCAGTGCTATAAATTTGCCATCCTTTGGACGGCGGGGCCTCAAACGCATTGTGGTCCGCCCTCTTCTTTGCCTGTGGGGTTTGTCCCTTGTTGCCTTCCATAGTGGAGTCCGTGAGCTGGAGGTGACGCCGCCGCCGGCCCCCTTTACACTCCAGGCAACGGGACGTGCGCCAGAGCATGCAATCTCTACTGGCGTGCTGCTCCATCTGTCAGGGAAGCTGGTTCACGCTGGTGGCTCTCCTTAGTGCATCCCTGTGGGCCCAGTGTATCCACGGCTTCCCTCCAGTCCATCCTGTTGCCTGTTCACGATCTTCTGCGGGAACAGTATACATGACAGCAACTCTATGTACCACCAGCAAGTCTCCTTGATGCAAGTGATGATTCAATAAAAGTATTGCTAATTTTTCCTACACTGACCTGTCGCCCTTTTTTCTTGTTTGGCTTTGAGGGATTTCATACCTCTATTAGGAGCTGCCAGTCTTTTTTTACATTCTGCTCCTTTACCATACCATCTGCTGCCTTTTTCCATACTGGCCCTTTCAATTAGCTTCATCTACTCGTTTCCCAGCTGACCATGGACTGTTATTGATTTATGCTTTCTTTGTTGGTCACATTCTGTTTTAAATGTACCATCAGATGCCAGTGAGCGCTAACTCACTTTTTTAGTTAGTGGTTTGTTTTGTAAGCTTTATGGAGATGCTGGTTTCATTTTCCAGCAGGACTTGGCACCTTCCCACACTGCCAAAAGTACCAATACCTGGTCACATGATCATGGTATCACTGTGCTTGATTGGCCAGCAAACTCGCCTGACCTAAACCCTATAGAGAATCTGTGGGGTATTGTCAAGAGGAAGATTAGACACCTGACTCAACAATGCAGACAAGCTGAAGGCCACTATCAAAGCAACCTGGGCTTCCAAAACACCTCAGCAGTGCCACAGGCTGATCGCCTCCATGCCACGCCACGTTGATGCAGTAATTCATGCAAAAGGAGCTCTAACCAAGTATTGAATGCATACTATACTGTACATGGCCATACTTTTCACTAAGCCAACATTTCTGTACTAAAAATCCTTTCTCTAATCGTCTTTCAGGACAGCCACCTTAGAGAGACCTTGGCTCCTCCCTTCTTAGGAAACACTACCCCATCCAAAGGGATTTAAACCCCTTTTAAGCCGTTGCCCTTCAGTTGGGGGGTTTCCTCCGGTGGGGAGACATCGCCAGGAACCTCGGGCTGAACGGCCAGGGGGCCGAGGCTGTTTTCTAAGAAAGGAGAGGCTAAGATCTCTAATGGTGGCTCTAGGGGTAGGGACCCCTTTACCTTTTTTCATGCTGCCAAAAAATGTCACCCAGCTCCTTAGTGGGGGCTTGAAGCTGTGGGGGTCTGCTCTTCGTGCTCGGGGAGAGCGCTGCGGAGGTGCTTCCAGCCTCCCGCATCCTGTGGCCAGCAATGGAGCTCCAGCTGGACCGGATGACTGAGGATGTAATTTCTGGCGGAGGTGGGCATTTCCGCTGACATCCTCGGCTTCCGGTTCCGGGTCTCAGTATTGAAGAGCAGACAGGATGATGGACTGGTGCAGCCGAAAGCTGGGGGACAGCAAAACAGGCACACAGGCAGACCACTCCTAGGAGATGCCAGAGGCACAGGTCTCAGGGACTGCTCCAGGGGAAGCCAGCATCAGCCATCTTAAGGCAAGAGAACCATGGTGTTCCCTTACTTCCACTACTAGCTTCATGGTGTACTCTTCCCCCCCCCCCCCCGGTGGGGGGGTGTTTTAAAGTGGTGGTTCTGGGACCCTGGTGAGGTCGGTCCTAGGTACACTACTGAGGGGGCATGCTGTGCTCATTAGTGCTGGGGGGGGGGGCAGTATGGGTGCTTAGCTGTGTCCTTTTCTCCTATGTGTTACAGGGTAAGGCCTCCAGACAAGTCAAAATCGCCACATAGCTCCAAGAAAAGATGGCCATCATACAAAGCTACTATAGGTAAATCCTGGTATAAGGCACTGTGTAAAGAATGCGAACTAGCTACATCTGATAAGTAGCTTTCCAGCACTTTCCAGTCATTAAAGGATTTAATTACAAATCTACAATTTCCACAGCCCCAGCACCCCCTTAGCACAGCAAGAGATTGCTCCACACTCACCAGTGATATACTCAACAAGTCTAGGAACACGGTGGGGTACTAATAAACAAGGTGAAGTGTGATAGTACACCTTCAGGCTCCCAAGGGAGTCAGAAGCAGAAGGGGTGGATGGTGAGTCCACTAAAGCCTCTAGGTACAAATTAACCCTTGAAGAGGTGGAGGATCTTTTGGGAGCAATCCACACCATCTTAGGGATTCATGAAGAGAAGAAATCTCTCTCTTCACGATTAAATGTACCAGGGCGTAGGTGAACAAAAAAGAAGGGTCTTCCTGGTACATGAAGTCCTAGTGGAAGCGGTTAAGAAATGGCAAGATCCAGAGAGAGCCTCTCGTTTCTTGAGCTCTTAAAAGATTTCCCTTTGCAGAAGAAGATGCATTAGCTTGGAACAAATCACTGAAGGTGGACGCAGCCTTCTCTCAGGTTTCAAGGCAGACAGACTTAGCCTTCAAGGAAGTGGGCTCTCTCTGACCCCAAGGATAAAATGGATGGATTCTCTCCTTTAAAAAGACCTGGGAGTCCTCATTAGGGAATGTTAAACCCGCCACTTCGATGATGGTAGTGGCCCGCAAGCTAGAGTACTGGCTAACCCAGATTAAAACACACATTGAGGCTGGCACCTCGAAGGAGATGATTGTTGTCCTTCTCCACGCCTTCTACGGGGTGTTGGTTTATTTTGCAGATGCGTCAGCTGAATCTGTACGCATGTCCGCCAGATCTTCAGCCCTAGCCAATTCAGCAAGGAGGGCAGTTTGGCTTAAGATCTGGCAGGGCTCGAATGGGTCCAAGGCCAAACTTTGTGGTATTCCCTTTTCAGGGGACCACCTGTTCGGACCAGGCCTGGAAACTTCTGGATCGAACAGTGGACAAGAAAAAATTATTTCCTGTTAGGCGCAGATGGGAGGGGGGGATTTTTCGCCCTCCTGAACAGCCCAATAAAACCCAATGACAAAGTGACCATGGTGGGGGGGAAGACTGGGGATCTTCCTCCTGCAGTAGGGAGCAGTCACCTCCAATCAGTTAATTTTGGGGATCATAAGGGTTTATCTTTTGGAATTTTCACCCCCCCCCCCCCTCCATGCAGCATGTTCATCACCAATTTACCAAGATGCAGGGAAAAAGTGTCGGCCTTACTTTCCTTCCTGAAAGAACTGGAGATCTCAGAGGGTCGTGGTGAAGGTACCACCAAAAGTTAGGCGGGGGATTTTATTCCAACGTTTTTGTCGTACGGAAACCTTCAGACAAGTACAGACTTATTCTGAACCTAAAATCCTTAAATCCCGGTTCACACTATTGCGATGCGGAAACACTGCGAAATCTACTGCGTGTTCCCGCATCGCATCCACAGCACAGGCAGTTTACACTGCCATATGCGATACGCTGGGGGTGTCAATTCAAGGTTAACACCCCCAGATCAGATTGCATATCGCAGTGTGATCTGACAGTTCGCACAGGAATCAGATCGCACTGGTGTGAACCACCATGCGATCCGATTCTGCTGCGGAACCAAAAAAAGGGTCCTGTGTGAGTTCACTGTGATTGCGGTGTGAATTCAGCCATACAAACTGTATGGCTGAATTCGCACCGCACAGACATCGCATGTGATTTTAGGAGCAGTGCGCTCTGAATCACATGCAATGTCTGCCATCGGGAAAGTTTGAATCGGCATTAAACGCCTCAATTGTGTAAAAAGATTCAGGATGGATTCAATCTTTTCTAGAGGGGCTATCCTTCCTCCAGACTGCTTCATGGCCTCAATAGACCTGAAAGACTCCTACCTGCATATTCCCATATCGGAAGGGTGTCAAATGTTCCTCCGGTTTTCCAGAACAACAGAAGAGGGCACGATACACCTCCAAATTCAGGCCCCCTTCCTTTTGTTTTTGCTCTCCCCAACCCCCCCGCATTTTCACCAAGGTCATGACGGAATCCTCTGCTTGTTTGTGGCTTAGAGGCTTTTCGGTCATTGCCTACCTGGAGGATCTGCTCTTGTTTGCCCTGTCTCAGGAGCAGCTGTCCAGGAGTGACCTTCTGACAACAAGACGTTTCCTAGAGAGCCTGGGGTGGCTCCTGAATCTGGAAAAATCAAATCGGGTACCTGTGCAAAAGGTCACCTTTTTGAGCTATGAAATAGATACCACACTTCAAAAGGTTCTTCCCTTAGAAAAAAGTCAGAAGATAGACCGACTCATGGGCCTTTTACAAAGCAATCAACCTGTATCAGTAAGGCAAGCCATGTCTGCACTGGGGTCGCGAACGCCCGCAATCCCAGCGGTACAGTGGACATGTCTCCACTTTTGCCCTCTGCAACTGTTCATCCTAGAGGTATGGGCCTGCACTCAGGGTTCCCTGGATTTCTTAGTGCACGTACCAATGCGTATAAAAAGATCCCTCTGGTGGTGGAGAAAGATCTCAAACCTTTTTTGATCTCGCCTGGGTCCCACCAGTGTCCAGAATCGTCACGCAATCGGACGCCACGCAATCGGACGCCACACAATCGGACGCAAGTAGGACCGGGTGGGGCGCACACCTGGTTTCCAAACTGGTGCAGGGGTCCTCAAAGTGATCTTCAAATTGGAGAGAGCTGAGAGCAGTCAAACTGGCTTTCAGAGCTTTCCTGGTAGAACTACAGGGACACAATGTACAGGTCCGCTCAGGCAATTCTGCAGTAGTTGCTTATGTCAACCGACAAGGGGGAACAAAAAGCAAGTCTCCGTGGGTTCTGGCAGAAATAATTCTTCGGTGGGCCGAAGCTCAAGTACTTTCCCTATCGGCGGTTCACCTAAAGGGAGAATTGAACCATTTGCCCGATTTTCTGAGCAGAAAAACTTTGAGAAGGCGACTGGATTTTCAATCAGGATGTCCTCAGGTTGATCACTCAGAGATGGGGGGTGCCGTGCGTGGATCTGTTTGCCTCTCAGCAAAAAACAAAAACACGGCTCTACTTCTTTTTGAACAAGGGGGATGGGGCACGGAGTTGGACGCACTCTCAGAGTTGGCATTTCTACAAATGCTATGCCTGTTCTGACATAGTTTCAGGAGGACACTACCCTAATCCTCATAGCAGCACATTGGCCAAAGAGACCGTGGTTTTTGGTCCTGAAAAGTCTGGCAGTGGAATCCACCTGAATTCTACCAATTCGGGAGGGCCTTCTTTTTCGGGGCCTAGTTTCCTGTCCCCAGGTGGAGCGTTGGAATCTCGCAGCCTGGCTTCTGAGGAAGAGTTGCTGAAAAGTAAGGGGTTTTCAGATCACTTGGTGGCGACTCTGCTTAGTAGCAGGAAAAAGGAAATGCGGCCCATTTACCTTAAGACTTGGAAGCTCTTTAACAGCTGGTGCACAGGGAGAACCTTAGATGTAGGTAGTCCATTGGCAGTGCTGGAATTTCTACAAAGGGGGGGTGGGGGGCTGATGAAGGTTTATCTGTCAGCACCCTAAAAGGCCAAGTTTAGACAATGTGTCTTTCTAGAAGTATCCTTAGCCGGAAACCCTTGTGTAGTTTGTTTCTTTAAGGCCTTAAACAGGAAAAAAATTGTAAGTAGACTTCCTTTTCCCCATGTGGGATCTATCTGTGCTTCTGCAGACTCTTAGGAGAGCCGTATGAACCTATTAAATCTTGTGCGGTGAAATTTTCAACCCTCAAGACAGTTCTTTTGGTGGTGATCACTACCGCCAGAAGGGTAAGTGAACTAGAAGCTCTTTTCTATTAGAGCTCCTTTTCTTCAGGTTTTTTCGGATCGTATTATGTTTAGAACAGATCCGGCTTTTTTTTTACTAAAAGTGGCCTCGAAGTTTCAGAGATCAAGAAATTGTTTTACCAACCTTCTGTTCTAATCCTGTGAATGAACAGTAGAATAATTTTCATAAATTAGATGTAAGAAGGGGTGTCCTTCAGTACATGGATCGTACAAAGGGATTTAGGAAGTCTGATTCTTTGTTTTATTCGATTGCTCTAATAGAGGTTCTAAAGCCTCTAGACGTACGTTGGCCAGATGGCTCAGGTTAGCCATCAGCCAGGCCTATGCTTCAAGCATGAAGGAGGCCTTAGTAGGTATCAGGGCACATTCCACTAGGGCTACAGCAACTTCCCAGGTGGAAAGAGCTGGTGCTACCCTTGAGCAGATCTGTCGGGCTCCAACCTGGTCCAGTTTTTCAACCTTTACGAAGCACTACATGTTAGACCTGTTGTCTTGTAAAGATCGGGCTTTTGGGCGCAAAGTCCTTCAAGCGGTGGTCCCACCCTAAGGGTAAGTACTCGCTTATCCTCTCTAAGGTGGCGGTCCTGAAAGACGATTACGGAAAAATAGTTACTCTTACCGGCACCGTTACTCACCCAAAGTAGGGTCTGGACATAAGACGGTCAGGAAAATAAGGTTAGTATGATAGGTTTTTATTTCTCCCCAGCTGGCCGGAGGTACTCTTGGAGAACTGAATGGCAATGACTAACGGGGCCTAAATCTCTTTGATGGGGCGGTGTTTCCTAAGAAGGGAGGAGCCAAGGTCTCTAAGGTGGCTGTCCTGAAAGACTATTGGAAAAGATGTTACCGGTAAGAGTAACACTTTTTTTTTTTTTTTTTTTTTATTGGTCTTATGTAATCTAAGTTTCTGAGATACTGAATTTTGGGTTTTCACTAGCTGTAACTCAAAACTAAAAGAAATACTTGAAATATATCACTCTGTGTGTAAGGCATCTATATCAAACGAGTTTCACTTTTTGAATTGAATTACTGAAATTAACTTTTTGATATTCTAATTTTATGAGATGCACCTGTATATTTATGTATGCATTATACACACATAGTCATTGACATGTTTTAGGTCATTTAAAAAGAACTGTAGAGGTAAAAGGTGACTGCAGGGAATGTGATGCTTGTAGCTTATGGACATTAAATTGTCCAGTGTGCCCAAAATTTGGATGACAGACAACTTTAGAACCGCATGGCGCATCATTGTGCAGAGTGATTATGTACAGTGCATCTGGAAAGTATTCACAGCACTTCACTTTTTCCATGTTGTTACAGCCTTATTCCAAAATGGATTAAATTCATTATTTCTCTTTCATTAATTGGACACAGCTCCATATCATCTTTGACCCTTGTGTTATGCTGCTCTCCATAGGAGTAGGGCACTAGGCGGAAACAAGTTTGACTACACCTATAGGGTAGTCCTAGGGGGTAAACTCCCACTTCCTGCTATAGGACTTCAGTTTTTTTCTGCCTAGTCAAGAGTAAGGATCTCTCTGCTCTTGGCATTTTTTCCTTTTTAAACTAAATTTCTTTCTTTGTAGTTCTCACTGGAACAGAAAATCAGCTGCCGGACTGGATATCCTAGATCCTTACGCTCTTCCTAGTCTGGCCAGCGAACGCGACCCAACTTTAGCTCCGTGCTAGGTTGTCTGCGACATAGCCCCCCTGGATGGGGGCTTGCCGGCGAGTGAAACATCTTGCGTGGACACATAGCACTGGTCCTGACATTGGTCACGACCTGAGTTGCAGCGTACCTCTGGCCCGCAGCATCCCCATTCCAGACTACCCGAAGTGGTGCCCGCTCGGTTCCCAGATGTGTTGAGTAGTGCCCCCCCTCTCCTCTGGGGAATTGTTGGGGTGGACCCGGGCCCTTCCCTTGGGTTGGTAGGCCCCCTACGTGCCCTTCTTTCCCACATGGTGCCCATGCACAAGTCGCGCTCCCCTACCCCCCGTCCCCGGGGTGGCCAGGCTATTCTCAGGTGTGGGTGTCATGCGGTGATGTGCTGGGGGAGCGCACAGCCGTCGGCTCACACTGACATTTTTATGTGGGAAAAATTAATAGTGGGGGCCCCTGTTAGGGCTGCCCTGGTGGGCTACAGGTACCTGAGGGGCTGTTGGGGGTCCTGGGTGTCGCCGCTTCTTTCCTGTGGGTGGCTGTTCTGGGCTTCGGCGGCCATGTTTGTGTTGTCCGGCGGCCATGTTTTTGAAGTTTTCCATTGAAGTCAATGCGGTGGCCATTTTCTTGTAGCCTGTGGAGCAGTGATGCGGCGGTGGGCCTCTAGTGGCAGTGACAGCTCTTTTACTTCCTTTTCTTTTCGCCATGTGGCAAGCAGCTTGGTGCTCTTTGTCCTTCCCTGGGTTGGTGGTGTTGAGTCCCTGTGGGTGTGCAGCTCCCTCTTTCTGCTATAGCAGCACCGCTGGTGCGCTTGGACCTGTAGTACCACTGCTGCAGCGGTGGGGGGATTCTTGTAGCAATTTTTTTCAGTTATTGCGGGCAGTCCTCTGGGTTAACCATGGAGTCCCTGGAGCAATGTGACCCACTCTCAGTGGCTGCAGGACCCTCTGGGTCTCAGTCTGCCCTGGCGGCCATGACCGCGGTCCTGCAGTCCCTAGTGTCCAAAGTTGATATGGCCTTTCAAAAGCGACCTGGAAAGAAGCGCCCCCTGCCTTCACCTGTATCCTCTGCCTCCTCAGATTGACTGCTGCAGACGCCAGTCAACCCACTGGGTCTGCGTCCACGCTACTGACAGTGTGGAGTAGTCCTCTTCCAGCCACGCATTAAAAGGCGATTGTGGAGCCACTGATTGAATCTGTGCGGGGAAACTTTAACATTGGAGGACACCGCTAATGCTGTGTCGGGGCAATTTGCAACCCGCAGACCATCCAAGGTGACTAAGGTGTTCCCCTTCCCTGCCTATTTCGACGGGATTGTCGCAAGTCAGTGGGGATCCCCGAAACGCAATGGTTGTGATACTGTGAGCCCCTTTTGAAGAGCCCCTTTTGAAGAAACTGACCGTTCCACTGGTGGTGGATTCTCAGGTTTCCAGATTGAATAAAGCCACGCTTCTTCCGGTGGAGGAATCCCCGTCTTTTAAAGCCCTTATGGACAAAAGAGCTGAGGGTCTGCTCCGATTCTTTTCACTGTGGCAGGTTCAATTTTGAGGCTGGTATTTGGCATCACCTTGGTCTCCCAGACCTTAATGGGCAAAGTTTCTTCGCCAGGATTTTGAAGGGGGGGTTATCATCCTCATGAGCTGGCAGATCAGTTGATACAGGGGTATACAGTATATCTGTGATGCCTCTCTGGATTCGTCCCCTTTAGCCTGCAGAGTGTCTGCGACAACTGTGATCCTTCTTGTAAAAAATGTGGTTCCTGCACTATCTTGGATTTGTTAAGTCGCCCTGATAGTCTTGAAATACTACACCATGATGGCCCCTTCATTCCTATGAGCCCCAAGGAGGAAACATTCAGCTAAAGAGATAGATGAGGAGATTACATCAATAGGAGTCCTATTAGAGATCCCCCGGAGATAGGACCGCATGGGGGAGGAACACAGGAACCCCCGTTCTTTTGACATCGCTGTGGACACCTGACACTGCACTGGATTCTATAAGGAGAAGGAACCACAAGCCATATATAATACAGGCGTATTATACACCTCATTAAGGTGAGAGTTTAGCACACCTAGATGTGCCATCACAGCACGAGGTGAAGGAAGAAGTTAGATCACCATTAAAGGATCAGAGGCTATCCGATTCCTCTGCAAACTGTTTTAAAAGCCCCGAATGAACTGAATATTTTTATGCAGTTATAAGATTAATTGATTTATTTGTTGGGTATTTTGCACGTACACCCTTTATGGGTAACAGCACATTAAGCACAGAGCACTTTGTTTAAGAAGCACCTTGTTGAAGCACGTATCCCAATTTTTGTTTAGATTCATAGAAGCACTTTATTCACAATATTGATTGATTCTATTTTGTTTTGAATTATTGGAACAGCTACAAATTTTCAACACATTTTTTTTTTTTTGCGTCGAATCGGATACTACATTCCAACATACTGTAATCCACACAATTAATATAGATATTTGCGGATTTGCACAGAATTTGGTTTTTGTGGAAAGTTCACTATCATCATATATTTTGTAGACCTTTTTTATTGGACAGTTTTTAACATCTACAACAGGACACGGATTGACTTATTTTATCATAGAATTTTTATTATTTGTACACATTTCTGAATTTTATAGAAGACACACAAGTACCTCAATATATGGATTAATTGTAGATATTTTTAGATAATTTGATACCTTCTGAAACACCCAGAAGCGCACCACAACCCCCCTTAATATTGATATCTATTGCTGTGATTCGCCGCATGATTTGTCTGACATACTGGACTGCGGACCAGGCTTCCAAAAAGTTGTTGACTGATTTCCCTCTTGTAGGAGACCGCCTGTTCGGAGCCTCTATAGAAGAGATCATTAAAGGTTTTACAGGTGGTAAGAGTACTCTGCTTCCATAGGTTGGCAAGAGCAAAGATCAAAAAAAATGAAGAGATTTCCAGTCACGTTACCAACCAGCCAGCGACCAACCTAATTGACGTGTCTAACACTATGCGTTAAAAACACTGCACTTTGTGCATTATGGCAAGAGCAAAGAGCCTCGTCGTAAACGTTGCCCTTCTCAGCTCACAAACGGCCCTTTTTGTCCTGTGGGCTCGCAGGACAAGGAGTCCAAATCCACCTGTAACTTCGCGTGAGGTTCCAAGAAACCCTGGGCTGGTAAGTCAAAAGTGGGTTCCAGTGGTCCTGCAGCCCTCCTCTGCCTGAAGGGGCGCCCTCCCCCGTATCTGGGGTGGGGGACGTCTTCGCTTCTTTCCACACCCATGGACCTCTTTTATTCAAGACAAATGGGTCCACGAGTTGATTCGGTCCGGTTACAAGATCGAATTTTCAGTCTTTTCCTCCAGCAGGGTTTTTTCCTTCATTTGCGCCTGTCCTCGGATTGGCTGCAGAGCCTTTATGGGGCGGTGCAGGATCTGCTATCACAGGGAGTGTTTGCGCCAGTTCCAAAGTTGGAATGTTTTTAGGGATTTTATTCCAATCTGTTTACTGTTCCCAGGAAGGAAGGCAAGGTCCGTCCAGTCCAGTCTTGGACCTCAAGGCCCTAAATCGCTCTGTGCGGGTTCAGAAATTTTCGATGCAGTCCATTCACACAGTGGTGGCATCCCTTCGAGGGGATTTTCTGGACTCTATTGATATCGAGGACGCTTAACTTCATATCCCAATATGTCGGACACCAACGTTTTCTTCGCTTTGCCATGGGAGAGGAGCATTATCAATTTGTGGCGTTACTCTTTTGGTCTTGCCTCAGCTCCTCAGATGTTCACAAAAGCGTTGTCTCTGGTGTTAGCTTTGCTCAGGCAGAGGGGGATCGCGATACTGGGGTTCCTTGATGATCTCCTTCTGCGAGCAAAGTCTATCTAAAAGTACGATCTGGACATCACTGTGTGAACTCTGCAAGAGTTCGACTGGACAATGAATTTTCAGACATCGGCTCTGACTCAATCTAACAACCTGGGCCTGACTTTGGATTCAGCTTCAGCCAGGGTGTTTCTTCCGGAGGCGAAACTACTGATGTTGCAGCATGCGATTCGGCTCCTCTTGTCCGACCGTCGGTCGTCTCTCAGGACTTGCATGCAAGTGCTGGGCTTGATGGTCTCCACCTTCAAGGGGGTTCAGTTTGCTCAGTTCCTTACCAGGCCTCTGCAAAAGGAGATTCTTGCCAAATGGGACAAAAATCCTCGTTCTCTGTACAATCTGATCCTGTTGAGCCAGTGTAAGGGGATCCTTGATTTGGTGGCTCCGTTTCCCTGGGCTTCGACAGGGGAAGTCCTTTCTACTCCTTTACTGGACAGTGGTTTCCATGGACGCCAGCCTGTCCGGGTGGGAAGGTGTCTTGGGCACAGATTCGGCTCAAGGGGTTTGGACTCGGGAGGAGTCCAGTCTGCTGATCAATATCCTGGATATTCGGGCGATCAGGCTTTGCCTGTTCCTGTGGACGGATCGTCTGCAGGGGTGCCCGATAAGAATTCATTTGGACAATGCCACGACTGTGGAATGTCAATCCACAAGGGGGCACCAAAAGTTCCCTAGCAGCCAGGGAAGTAACTGGCATTCTAAGGTGGGCAGAACAATATATGTTCCAGCCCTCTCTGCTGTGCACATTCCAGGGGTGGAAAATTGGCAGACGGACTACCTCAGTCGACAGGTGTTAGAGCTGTGCGAATGGTCTCTTCACCCAGAAGTGTTTCAACAACTGTCTCTCCAGTGTGGTACTCCTGATGTGGACCTGTTGGCCTCTCGTCTCAACCGGCAGGTTCAGAGGTTTGTGGCAAGATCTCGGGATCCTTTGGCTGACACTCTGGTGGCCCCTTGGGGTATAGTATTATCTTACGCTTTTCCTCCTACAGCTTTTCCCGAGACTTATGCGCAGAATCGAGGCAGAAGGGATTCCAGTCATTCTAATGGCTCCAGACTGGCCTCGCCACTCTTGGTACGCAGGCCTTGTAAGTCTGGTAGCTGATGCTGCTTGGAGACTCCCTTTCAGAAAATATCTTTATCTTACGTCCTCCGACAGTCGCCGCCTCTTCATATTCGTCACATATGGGGTATTAGACTTTGCTCCGAAGGAGTAGCTAGGCAACAGAATATGTTAACAATAAAGCTTTAACATATCCCACCCTCAAGGGGTGGTCCCCTCAGTCAATACCCTCCTACTTCCTGCAACCATATCTCAGTTTTAATGTCTAGCTTGTCAGGAGTGGCTGGCTCTCTCTGTGCTGGGACTTTTTGTCCCAGACTCTTTCTTCTTTTTAATATTTTATTTGAGTTTTTTTCTCTACCTTTACTTAGCTGTTGTTTTTGTCAGCATTAGTTAGTTCTTCAGATGAGGATCATGCGGACTGGGTCTCGGGCTGATCCCCCTGATCGCAGGTCGTGGGTCAGTGGCTTCCCAGTCTGCCATCGAGCGTTCAGCCAGGTAACGCTCCTGGCACGGTGAACGACCCATCCCTGTTCGGTGCAGGGATGTTTGGTGAGGTGGCTACCTCACTGGACGCTGTGCGGTTTCTTAACCGCCATTGTGTGCGTCTTGAATTGCGACTCTCCCTGCCTCATGTGCAGCGGCTTGTTCGCCTGTGCGGGTTCCCCACGCCATATGAGGTAAGTGTGTCTATGTGGGGACCTGTCTGTCTGGGGGGGGTCTCAGTCTGGGACTGTGTAACCTGCCTTTAAATCACACTGCTTGTCTCCCTATCTCTCGGCTGCATGCTGTGGGCTGCAAGGGGGGGGGGGAGCTGTATGACACTGTGTGTGTCAGGCTGGGCAGTGTGGGAAGCTGTGTGCTGTGGGGCATGTTTTTAATTGCATGTTGGGGCATATACAGCGATCGCTGCGGCGATCTAACATGTATCCATATAATGGGATAAAATTGTGTGTGTTTTTATGCACTGTGGAGCGGCGGTTTCGGCGCCAAACGACGCCATTTTACCGGCGCCCGCTCCGGCCGCATGGTTTACATGCACGGCGGCCATTTTCTTGTAGCCTTCATAGGCTTACATAGAGCGCCCTGGCTGCATCACTTCCTTTTTCCTGGAACACCGGTCGAGGCAGCAGCAGCAGCGGGGCCTCCTCAGGTTTTATCCTTCTATTCCTGTTGTCCATTGCCTGTATTCAGTCTGTATATTCCCTGTGGGGGTCTCATTGTGCCTGAGTGTGTGCGGTGGGCTGCGCTTACCGCGCTTGCTGAAAGGGGACAGTTAACCCTTGGTTGTCTGGCGTAGAGGGGCAATGGATTCTCAGGAGGGCAAGTTTCCCACAGTATTGGTGGAAAGCCAGGGGACCGCTGTTTCCCCCCCAGGGGGGGATTTAGCCACTATTGTGGCTGGCCTTGCTGCCCAGGTGCAAATGCTGGTGGCTGCTCAATCTACTAAACGGCCCAGAGTTACTCTGTCCTCCGATTCTGAGGGTGAAGGTGATGGGGCTGTTCTGGCAGGGACCTCCCTATCGGGGTCCCGCTCCTCTCTTGATCTAGTGGGGTCTGAGGTAGAGGCTGAGGTTGAGGGGGTTGATAATTCTCCCCCTGGCTCGCCTGAAGAGCTTGCAATCATGGATGAGTTGATTGCTTCCATTAAGCAGACGCTACGTTGGCAGGACGAAGTGTGTCCCCCCGCTGCCTTGGCGGCCTATGGGACGCAGAGAAAACGCAGGACGCCGCAGGTTTTTCCCTGCAATGCTGATTTTCAGCGCGCGGTAAAGGATCAATGGCGCGATCTGCGCAAACCTTTTGCGGTGCCAAGTAAATTCAAGCTGCGTTATGCTTTCTCCCCTGCCACTGATGAACGGTGGTGTGTGCCTCCACCAGTGGATCATGCAATTGCGGTTTTGAACAAAGCCACTGCGATTCCTGCAGAGGGATCCCCTGTTTTCCGTGATGCCACGGATAGGAGACTGGAGTCTCTTGCCCGTCATACTTATTCTGTTACGGGTTCTATGCTTAAAGCTCTATTTGCTTCTCTCATGGCGGCCCAGGCGATCGCAAGTTGGGCGCAGATGCTTAGGCGCGTCCTAGTGGCCGATTCGGCCTCGGCGGCGACCCTGGACATGGTGGATCAGATCCACCAGGGTGTCATGTATCTGTGTGATGCGGACCTGGACCTGATTCCGTTGGCTGCACGTGTGCACAGCGTGGCGGTGTTGTCTCGCCGCCTGGTTTGGTTGAAATGTTGGTCGGTGGACCAATCTTCACGTAAAACCTTAGCCAATCTGCCTTATGATGGGTCTCGCCTTTTTGGGGAGTCTCTGGATGTTGATTAAGGGGATCACCGGGGGTAAGAGCACTCTCTTGCCCCATTTCCCCAAGGCTAAGGGGGCTTCTGGGAAGAAGCATGCGAATTTTCGGCCCCCTCAGGGGTCCTTTCGTGCCTTTCGGCCGCACTACAAGGGCAAACCGTTCAAGGGTCAGGGCTCTCAGAAGAAACCCTGGTCTGGGAAACAGAAGTCCGGCCAATCCGGACCTGCGGCCCATAACAGTTCGGCCTGAAGGGGCGCCCTCACCCAGTTTTGGGGTGGGGGGACGCTTGCTCGGTTTTCTTCAGCCCTGGTTGGCCCGTGTGCGGGACAGATGGGTTCTGGAAATCGTTCGATCTGGTTACAAGATCGAGTTTCTCTCTCGGCCAGAGAGCAGATTTTTTCCCTCAAATCTACAACTGTCTCCAGAGCGCCTGCGGGATCTGCACCTGGCGGTGCGGGACCTGAGGGCTCAGGGAGTGGTGGTTCCGGTGCCTCATCGGGACAGATTTCGGGGGTTTTATTCCAATCTGTTCACCGTGCCCAGAAAGGAGGGCAAGGTTCGTCCAATTCTGGACTTGAAAGCTCTGAACCGCTCTGTGCGGGTTCGCAAGTTCCGCATGGAATCCCTGCGCTCGGTGGTGGCTGCCCTGGTTCCGGGGGAATTCATGGCCTCCATCGATTTGAAGGATGCGTATCTTCACATCCCCATATTCGAGGGTCATCAGAGATACCTTCGATTTGCCATTGCGGAGGATCACTACCAGTTCGTGGCGTTGCCCTTTGGGCTCGCCTCGGCTCCGCGGGTCTTCACCAAGGTGCTTGCACCGGTTCTGGCATTATTGAGAGCCCAGGGCATTTCTGTCCTGGGGTATCTGGACGACATTCTGATTCGGTCTGCGACCAGTCAGGGTCTGGAGAAGGACCTGTCTGTCACGATGCAAACTCTGCAGGAGTTCGGTTGGACGATAAATGTTCCAAAGTCGACACTGAGTCCGTCGGTTCGTCTTCCCTATCTGGGAATGATACTGGACTCGGTGCAGGCGAAGGTCTTCCTGCCGGAAGACAAACTCAGGACTCTTCAGGAGGCAGTCAGGTCCCTCAGGGACGTTCCGAACTCGTCTCTGCGGACGTGTATGAGATGTCTGGGATTGATGGTCTCGGCTTTCGAGGCGATTCCTTTCGCGCAGTTTCACACGCGGGGTCTCCAGGCGGAGATCTTGTCCAAGTGGGACGGGCGACCTCAATCTCTGGATCTTCGGATCTCGTTGAGTCATCGCACCAGGGAAAACCTTCTGTGGTGGCTCCAGTCCCCGTTGGTGTCCGGGGGCAAGTCGTTTCGTCCGATCTCGTGGACGATAATCACCACGGATGCCAGCCTGTCGGGCTGGGGTGGTGTTCTGGGCGTTCTGTCCGCCCAGGGGACCTGGTCGGAGGGGGAGTCTTCCCTCCCGATCAACATTCTGGAATTGCGTGCGATAAGGCTCTGTCTTCATCGCTGGACGGACCGGCTGCAGGGCTGCCCGGTTCGGGTGCAGACGGACAATGCCACGGCGGTGGCCTACATCAACCACCAAGGGGGCACCAGGAGTGCCCGAGCGGCTCGAGAAGTGGCCGACATTCTGTCTTGGGCCGAGACTCATGTCCCGGCGATAACGGCGGTTCACATTCCGGGAGTGGAGAACTGGCAGGCGGACTATCTGAGTCGCCAGACCCTGGATCAGGGGGAATGGTCTCTCCATCCGGCTGTCTTCCAGATGTTGTGCGCGAAGTGGGGTCATCCAGATGTGGACCTGTTCGCGTCTCGCCTCAACTACAAGGTGAAGAGGTTCGTGGCAAGGACGCGCGACCCTCGGGCAGACGCGTCGGACGCGTTAGTGGCCCCGTGGCATCAGTACAGGCTGATGTACGCGTTTCCACCGATTCAGTTGCTGTCCCGGTTCCTTCGCAGGTTACACTCGGAACGCAGCACGGTGATTCTTGTGGCACCGGACTGGCCTCGCCGGTCCTGGTACGCAGACCTCGTGAATCTGGCGGTCGACGCCCCCTGGCGTCTGCCTCTTCGGGACGATCTACTGTCTCAAGGACCGATTTACCATCCTGCTTTACAGTCGCTGGCTTTGACGGCCTGGCTGTTGAGACCGAGGTCCTGAAGGAGAAGGGTCTCTCTCCAGAGGTTGTTCATACCTTGATCAACGCGAGGAAGTCTTCCTCGGGAAAGGTTTATTACCGTACTTGGAAGGCCTATTTTGCCTGGTGTGAGTCCAGGGGGTTTTCACCCCGCACGTACTCGGTTTCCCGTGTGCTGTCTTTCCTTCAGACGGGTGTCGATCAGCGTTTGGCGCTGGCTACGATAAAGGGTCAGGTGTCTGCGCTGGCCGTTCTGTTTCAACGTCCCGTGGCTTCCAACTCCTTGGTTGGCACTTTTATTCAGGGTGTGCGGCATCTGGTTCCTCCTAGGAGGGATCCTTTGCCCCCTTGGGACTTGAATCTAGTCCTATCTGTGTTACAACGTGCTCCTTTTGAACAGATCAGGGAGATCTCGTTGTCTATGTTGTCCAAAAAGGTCGCCTTTTTGGTGGCGATCACTTCGGTTCGCAGAGTGTCGGAACTGGCGGCTTTGTCCTGCAAGTCTCCGTACCTGGTTGTTCATTTGGATAAGGTGGTCTTGCGACCTAATCCTTCTTTTCTGCCGTAACGAGTTTCGGAATTCCATCTTAACGAGGATATTGTTTTGCCTTCGTTGTGCACGAAGCCTAAACATCCAAAGGAGGTGAGATTGCATTCTCTGGATGTTGTTCGGGCGATTAGGGTTTACCTTAAATCGACTGAGTCTTTTCGAAAGACGGACTCCTTGTTTGTTCTTCCAGAGGGTCCTCGGAAGGGCATGGCGGCTTCCGCCTCTACCATTGCCAAATGGATCAGGCAGACCATTGAACAGGCCTATGCCTTGCAGGGGAAGGTTCCCCCTGTGCCTGTGAAGGCGCACTCTACTAGATCTCGGAGTACGTCTTGGGCCTGTCGTCATGGGGCTTCTGTAGCCCAGGTGTGTAAGGCGGCGACTTGGTCGACCGTACACACTTTCACAAAATTCTACAAAGTAGATGTTCAGGCATCGGCGGATGCTTCCTTTGGCCGCAAGGTTCTTAGTGCGGCTGTTCCCTAGGGTCCCTTGTTGGGGACTCCTGGCTGTTGGGATAAGTTTTGTATCCCCTGGTTTTTTGTCTTTTCCTGGGTTGTTGCTCCTGTTGAGCACTTATTTTTGCTGTTGCCCAGCTGGTTTCCTTCCTTTGGTGAAGTTCCTTTCTTTGATGTGGAGACTGCGTTGCCTTTCGGCGCGGATGCGTTTCCCACCCCTCATGTTTGCACTGCTTTGGGACGTCCCCATATGTGACGAATATGAAGAGGCGGCGACTGTCGGAGGACGTAAGAGAAAACGGAATTTTTGTAAAATCTTACCTGTAAAATTCCTTTCTCTGAGTCCTCCGACAGTCGCCGCCCCCGCCCCTCTTTTGGGGTTTGAATGTATACTCTACTGCTATTCCACTAAAACTGAGATATGGTTGCAGGAAGTAGGAGGGTATTGACTGAGGGGACCACCCCTTGAGGGTGGGATATGTTAAAGCTTTATTGTTAACATATTCTGTTGCCTAGCTACTCCTTCGGAGCAAAGTCTAATACCCCATATGTGACGAATATGAAGAGGCGGCGACTGTCGGAGGACTCAGAGAAAGGAATTTTACAGGTAAGATTTTACAAAAATTCCGTTTTTGTCTCAAGTGCTGATCTTCCATCCTGCTTTACGGTCACTGGCTTTAATGGCTTGACTATTAAAAGCCAAGTACTGAAGGCTAGAGAGTTTTCGGATTCGGTAATTCCCACACTGTTAAAAGCTAGAAAATCTACTTCTAGGAAGATTTATCATTGAGTTTGGAGGGCATACATTTCTTGGTGTGAGTCTCGGGGGCGTTTCTCCCCGTTCTTTTTCGGTGTCCCGGCTGCTGGAGTTTCTACAACAGGGTGTAGATTAGCACCATCAAGGGCCAGATTTCCACTTTAGCAGATTTTTTCCAATGGCCATTGGCTGTAAATTCTTTTGTTCACACTTTCCTCCATGGGATTCGCCACTTGGCTCCTCCGGTGAGGTCCCTGGTACCTCCATTGGACCTCAATCTGGTACTGCCTTTTGAAAATATTTGTGAACTTCTCTGCTTACTCTGTCACAGAAGGTGGCCATCTTGGTGGCTATTACTTCTGCACGCAGGGTATCGGAGCTGGCTGCGTTGTCCTGTCGGTCACCTTAACCTGGTGGTTCACAGGAACAAAGCGGTGCTTTCGTCCCAGCCAGTCGTTCCTTCCTAAGGTCGTCTCGGGTTTCCACTTGAATGAAGACATTGTGTTGCCTTCCTTATGCGCTAAGCCGAAACATCCTAAACAAATTGGTTTACATGCCCTAGATGTGGTTCGGGCAATCAGGGTGTACCTGGCGATTCGGAAATCTGATTCCTTGTTTGTCCTTGCGGATGGATCTCGTAAGGGGCAGGCCGCATCTACTGCGACCATTACCAGATGCTGCAGGCCTATTCCATCAGGGGTCAGGTTCCACCTTTCCCTATTAAGGCACATTCTACTAGGGTGCTTGGGGCCTCCTGGGCCTTCCGTTAAGTGTCAGTGGTCCAGGTGTGCAAGGCGGCCACATGGTTGTCTGTGCATACATTTACAAAGTTTTACAGGGTGGATGTACTCACATCTGCGAATGCTGCGTTGCCGCAAAGTTTTGCAGGCTGCTGTTGCAGAGGCTCCTGCCTCATAAGGGTGTATTTTTTTCTGGTGGTGAGCTTCAGTTGTTCCTGGTTGAGCTCCTGGTTTACCTGGTTTGCTTTGTTTAGCCCTTTTGGGAATTGTGTATTGCTGTGTTTCCCACCCCTCATATTGACACTGCTTTGGGACATCCCAAGGGTCAAAGAATTCATGGAGCTGTCAGTCAATGAACGAAAGAGAACTGGATTTTTATCTTAATGAAAATATTTTTCTCTAATGTTCAATGACGAACACAGCACCCACCCTCTGTGGAGTTGGGTTATATATTCTTCTGACACTGCTTGTTACAAAACTGAAGTCCTATAGCAGGAACTGTGAGTATACCCCGTAGGATTGCCCTATAGGCGTAGTCAAGCTTGTTTCCACACAGTGTCCTACTCCTATGGAGAGTAGCTTAACCCCAGAGTCAAAGAAGATATGGTGCGGTGTCCGTCAATGAACATCTGAGAAAAGGATTTTACGGTAAGACAAAAATCCAGTTTTTCCTCAAAATCCTACAAACAATACCCCATAATAACGTGAAAAGAAGTCTATTTGAAATTTTTTAAAAAATAAAAAAACAAAAAGGAAAAAACCTCATGTACATAAGTATCACAGCCTTTGCCATGACTATGAAAATTGAGCTCAGATGTATCCTGTTTCCACTGATCATCCTTGAGATTTTTGTACAACTTTTATTGAAGTCCACCTGTGATAAATTCAGTTGATTGGCTATGATTTGGAAAGGCACACCTATCTATATAAGGTTCCACAGTTAACAGTACATGTCTGAGCACAAACCAAGCCATGAAGTCTAAGGAATTGTCTATAGACCTACGAGACAGGATTGTATCAAGTCACAGATCTGGGGGAAGACTTTTGGAACAACCAGGACTATTCCTAGAACGGGCTGCCCGGCCAAACTGAGCAATCGGGGTAGAAAGGCCTTAGGGAGGTAACCAAGAACCCGATTGGTCACTCTGACAGAGCTATATTTTTTCTCTGAGGAGAGAGAAGAAACTTCAGAACAACCATCTCTGCAGCACTCCACCAATCAGGCCTGTATGGTAGAGTGGCCAGAAGGAAGCCACTCCTCAGTAAAAGGCGCGACAGCCCACTTGGAGTTTGCAAAAAGGCACCTGATGGACTCTGACCATGAGAAACAAAAT
>NC_138772.1:13477114-13492457 GCF_965119305.1 Pelophylax lessonae
CACAGTAATACCATGGTCAGTAAACCATTTACCAGTGGTTTTGGCACTGTGAGCAGGTGCCAGGTCGTGCTGAAAAATGAAATCTTCATCTCCATAAAGCTTTTCAGCAGATGGAAGCATGAAGTGCTCCAAAATCTCCTGATAGCTAGCTGCATTGACCCTGCCCTTGATAAAACACAGTGGACCAACACCAGCAGCTGACATGGCACCCCAGACCATCACTGACACTGGACTTCAGGCATTTTGGCATTTCCCTCTCCCCAGTCTTCCTCAGGGTCCGGTCACCTCTTCTCGTTGTGCAGCGTTTTCTGCCACACTTTTTCCTTCCCACAGACTTCCCACTGAGGTGCCTTGATACAGCACTCTGGGAACAGCCTATTCGTTCAGAAATGTCTTTGTGTCTTACCCTCTTGCTTGAGGGTGTCAATGATGGCCTTCTGGACAGCAGTCAGGTCGGCAGTCTTACCCATGATTGCGGTTTTGAGTAATGAACCAGGCTGGGAGTTTTTAAAAGCCTCAGGAATCTTTTGCAGGTGTTTAGAGTTACCGTATATACTCGAGTATAAGCCGAGTTTTTCAGCACATTTTTTTGTGCTGAAAACGTCCCCCTCGGCTTATACTCGAGTCAAGAAAAAAAAAAAAAAGTTCCCGTCCGCTCCGACGTGCTTGAGCTTTAAAATTGGCGCCGCCGGGCGCATACATGTTGTTGTCCACCTGTACCATGCCCACAGCACTGCATCTCCTGTAGTATGCCCACAACCCCGGATCCTCTTGTACCATGCCAGTCACCCTGCATTCTCCTGCATCATGCCAGTCACCCTGCATTCTCCTGCACCATGCCAGTCACCCTGCATTCTCCTGTACCATGCCAGTCACCCTGCATTCTCCTGTACCATGCTAGTACCCTGCATTCTCCTGCACCATGCCAGTACCCTGCATTCTCCTGCACCATGCCAGTACCCTGCATTCTCCTGCACCATGCCATTACCCTGCATTCTCCTGCACCATGCCAGTACCCTGCATTCTCCTGTACCATGCCAGTACCCTGCATTCTCCTGCACCATGCCAGTACCCTGCATTCTCCTGTACCATGCCAGCCACCCTGCATTCTCCTGCACCATGCCAGTACCCTGCATTCTCCTGCACCATGCCAGTCACCCTGCATTCTCCTGTACCATGCCAGTACCCTGCATTCTCCTGTACCATGCCCGCCGCCCTGCATTCTCACCCTAGGCTTATACTCGAGTCAATCATTTTTCCCATCTTTTTGTGGTAAAAGTAGGGGCCTCGGCTTATACTCGGGTCGGCTTATACTCGAGTATATACGGTAATTAGTTGATTCAGATGATTAGGTTAATAGTTCGTTTAGAGAACCTTTTCATGATATGCTAATTTTTTGAGATAGGAATTTTGGGTTTTCATGAGCTGTATGCCAAAATCATCAATATTCAAACAATAAAAGGCTTGCACTACTTCAGTTGTGTGTAATGAATTTAAAATATATGAAAGTCTAATGTTTATCAGTACATTACAGAAAATAATGAACTTTATCACAATATGCTAATTTTTTGAAAGGGACCTGTACATATTTGTTTGCTTCGAATTTCTTGTGAAGCTGATTTCATGTTTGTAGGTGGGAAGAAGCCAATCATGAAGATGGTGTCAAGTGGAAATTTCTTGAACATAGAGGCCCATATTTTGCTCCTCTGTATGAACCGCTTCCAGACGATGTCCACTTCTACTATGATGGTAAGGGCAACCGGTGACAACTGTTATTTTAATGTTAAAGGCAAGCAGTGCCCAGTGTTCTTTTAACTACATGTTGACCGCACTATAGCCGGAAGAGAGCTACAGCGCAGTCGTCCAGTTCTGGGAGGGCGTCCATGGCTGTCTGCCCATAACCCCCCCTCCCGCTCGCCCCCTGAGGTGTGCATCTGGGAGTGCACTGTCCTTTGGATGCAGCTGATCACAGATTGGGGTAAAGGGCCAATCACAGCAGCCCTTTACCATGTGATCAGCTATGTCCAATCACAGCTGATCACAGGTAAACGGACTTGATGTTATCAGTTCTTTCCTCCCACACCGTGTCAGTGTAAAGAAAGGAGAGCTGATAACTGGCAAGCCTGTCAGATAATCGGGGCACTGCCAACAGTGGAAATGTATAGAGTGCTGCAAGTATTTTCTGTCCAGTTTTAAGTTTGATTGTGCCTTTTTGTCTGTGGGCAACTGAAGAGTTAGAACAGCTGAAACGATTGAGGATACAGAGAATAAAGAAAGAATAGTGTTTTTTAAAAAAAAAAAAAAGATGATATAGTGTGACAAAACTCATACTGTAATTGAATGTTATTAAAAATTATCTTTTGAATCTGCAATGTTCGTTTTCTGTAACATGCAATATGGCAACCTGAAGGTGTTCTGTACACAGATGGTATACAGAACGCCTGCATGATTGGCTCACTGATTTTCCCAGAAGTCTGCACTAAGATACAAGTCAGATTTTGGGCATCCCCTGCAACAAAAAAAATCATTTTTAATGAGATACTGTACTCCCAAAGGGAAATCACATCTAAATGGGTGCTGACCCTGCCACCTGCTTCATTAGAGCCCTGCAGGTGCAGCAGCTGATTGATAATCAGGCACTTCCAACCATGCACATGGACACAGAGAAAAAAAAAAAAACGCTATTTCTTCAGAATAACAAAAAGTAGGAATCTGCAACAAAGTTTGATATAATCCCTGCAATGTACATAGGTCACCCAAAGGGTGGGGGGGGGGGGTTGAGGTCCTCAACAAAAGGGAAGTTACTTTTTAAGAATTTAATTTGCCTATTATTGCTTATTTCAATTGTCATACACTGTGATCAAAAATTTGTGGTCACCCCTCAAAATGATTGAGTTGGGTTTCTCCAGTGACTAGTACTGTGCATGCAACAACATAAAAATATATTTTTCACAAATTTACACTTTTAACCTCATGGCAACAATTTGGGGTAGGACTTTTTCTGTTCCAACACGACTGTGTCTCTGTGCACAAAGCCAGCTCCATAACGACATGGTGTAACAAGTTTGTTGTAGAGCAGAGGTCTCCAAACTCCTGCCAGAGTTCCAGATGCTGCCCTTTATCAGGCCCCTTGGGGCACTTTTCCTCCCAATGATATGAGGCACTCTTCCTCCCAATGATATGAGGCACTCTTCCTCCCAATGATATGAGGCACTCTTCCTCCCAATGATATGAGGCACTCTTCCTCCCAGTGATATGAGGCACTCTTCCTCCCAGTGATATGAGGCACTCTTCCTCCCACTTATGTGAGCCACTCTTCCTCCCACTTATGTGAGCCACTCTTCCTCCCACTTATGTGAGCCACTCTTCCTCCCACTTATGTGAGCCACTCTCCCTCCCACTTATGTGAGCCGCTCTTCCTCCCAATGATGTGAGCCGCTCTTCCTCCCAATGATGTGAGCCGCTCTTCCTCCCAATGATGTGAGCCGCTCTTCCTCCCAATGATGTGAGCCGCTCTTCCTCCCAATGATGTGAGCCGCTCTTCCTCCCAATGATGTGAGCCGCTCTTCCTCCCAATGATGTGAGCCGCTCTTCCTCCCAATGATGTGAGCCGCTCTTCCTCCCAATGATGTGAGCCGCTCTTCCTCCCAATGATGTGAGCCGCTCTTCCTCCCAATGATGTGAGCCGCTCTTCCTCCCAATGATGTGAGCCGCTCTTTCTCCCACTGACCACCAATTTTTAGGCCAGTGGTGGCTAACATTGGCACCCCATATGGTTTCGAACTATCTTTCCCATGATGCTAATGCATTCTGTAATGTAGCAGAGCATCATGGGAAATGTAGTTCCAAAACATCTGGGGTGCCAATGTTAGCCACCACTGCCTTAGGCCATGTTTATTTTGGTTGATGCTGCACCCAGGACATTTTCTTCCCCCACTGGCCACAATCCGGCCTCCCTAGATCCTGAAGGACAGTAAACTGGCGCTTTGAAAAGTTTGGAGACCCCTGGTATAGAGGAACTCTAGTGGCCAGTACAGTACAGGACTGCAATATAACACTTTTGGGATTATTTGGATTGACAATTGCTAACCTGGTCGTCCCCACAAAATATCTGCTACTGATATTAGAAATACTGTTTTGACTGATGGGCACGATTTGTTAGATATTCTCCAAAATTGCTACATATTCTTCAAAATCTTGTGGAAAGCCTTTTCGGAGGTGAAGGTGGGGGATCAACTCTATTATGGTTTTTGAATGTGATCTCCAACAAGCTCCTTTAGGTGTGATGGGCAGGTGTCCACAAACGTTTGACCATATATTATGTGTGTATACATGTTAAGAACAATCACACAATTGCATTATGTTAGATGCTAGTAATTACACACGGTCAGGGAGGAAATCCAGGTTCCATGTAACACAAAATCGTCTGTCACTGCTTTATCATAGCAATCATTCAGTCTTTTCCATGTATTTTAGGAGAAGAGATGAAGCTTAGTTTGGCGGCCGAGGAAGTAGCCACTTTCTATGGCAAAATGCTGGATCATGAATACACTACCAAAGAAGCATTCCAAAATAATTTCTTTGCGGACTGGAGGGGAGTAAGTACTATGTAGAAAAGATAACGAAGCCGATCGGTTTTCCAGAATGTTCATTGGGGACACAGCAGGACCATAGGGGTATTAGCTCTGCCCCTAGGAGAATGCCTACTAAGTAAGCAGAATAGTAAGCTCCTCTCTCTCAGGAATTGAGAGCTCGTTTTTAGCTTGGTCTGCTTGGAAGTAGATTCTTGGGTTGTGTGTTTTTTTTTTTTATTTAATCTCCTGCTGCGTCCCGCTGTCTGTCAATGGACCTGAGCCCTTCATTTGATCTAGCGTTGTGCATGTTTGCAGCTTTTCTCTACCTTCACTTACGGCTGTCACAGACTTTGCAGGGGCATCAGTACCCAATAGCGCCTGCAGCTGTCAATCAAAGCCAGTGACGAGGGAGCAGGGGGCGGGCCTGAGTCTTGCTGTGTCAATGAATGAAGCATCGGGGCTTGGGAGCGAGCAAGCACAAGTTCCTCTATCGGAAGCTGCTTTCCGTAAGGGCACTGGACATAGATGAGGCCCTTGTTTGTCATCCCCCCTCCTCCTACCGGCCGGGGCTACATGCTCAGATAAGGGTCTGGTATGAATCTTGGGGAGGACACCACACAGTGTTTTTTTTTTTTTTTCTTTTTTCCCCTGGCATTTGCTTTAATTTTTTTCATTCGCTTATCACCAGCAATTGAAACTGCAAGTCATTTTAATTTGGATTTGCCTTTTTTTTTTCTTTAGAAATGTCAGTTTTGCTGCTCTATGCATGCTACAGATGCTGTGAACCAAACGGGGTGGTGTTCAGCCCATCTCTATTTTCCAGATGCTTGCAAAAACTTACTGCGCATTTTCATGTGGTATTTAAAGCATAATTTTGAAATTGAATGCGTGCGAGATTTTAGGGAGAGTTTCTTTGTGAATTTTTTTCAAAACGCTGTGCGTTATTTTAGCGCATATTTAGATGCGGTAAAATATCACTTAGCGCAGCCCTCAAATTTTCCACTCGCCTGCTCGCATTTTGCGAGTGGAAAATGATTGAAGGCGAGAGAGGAGAGGAAGAGACAAAGCGCTGTTGGTACGTGCAGGGGTGGGCAGTGTCCATATCTGTGATGGGGGGGCGCACTAGGAGCTTCTGCCTTCACCTGCCTGACAGGAGTGAATGTCATTCTCCCTCTTGTTATTGCACAATGCATGATTTCTGGACTCCTCAGTTCCACTCCTGAAGCCGTTAATCACTTCTCTCCTTCCAAGCTCCCCCCCCTGTTGGTTTGTTTTCCTTCCCGGCCAGGTCACTTTCACTTTGTCCATCTCCTCGCACTTGTCATTATCTTCCTTGCACAATCGTAAGTCAGCAGCGATTCTTGTACTCCTCTCTCCTGTTCACATTGACCCTTCATCTACTTCTATCTTTCAGCTGTCCCCTCCATAAATCTGTACTGTATGTCCTGCAGCCTCTGGTCCCAGCTCTGAGCATTCCAAGCAGCCATTTAGCTGACCCTTTCCTGTCCCAAAATACAGCCTTAGCACTTTCTCTACAGTCCTTCCTTGCTCTTCATTAACATATATTATTACAACCCAGACCCCCCCCCCCCCCCCATTCACTCTCTTATCCCTAATAACTGGTGAACTGTGGTTCTGCCAGTGTGATTGTATGTGCGTTTTACCTGGATTTTATGTGCATTTCTATTGAATTTCTATTACAAAGTGCGTTTTCATGAAAGTTCTTTAAAGTCCCGCATGCTGCATCTTTGATGCGGCTTCAGAAAATGCACTGTGTAATAGAATTCAATAGAAGTGCACCTAAAATCCAGGTAAAACGCACATACAATCACACTGTTATTAATATTTGTGCAACTTCTGCATCCATGCAAAAACATTTAACGGTGTCATTTTATAAAAATTTTTGAGGGCGCATTTAGGGGTGGGGCATGGTAGGGGTTAGGTGGGGCAACTGGTGGCGAGTAACCCTTAAAGCGGAGTTCCGGGCACAGAAAACATTTTTCAATAAACCTACCCCCGGGACAGTCAGGGCTAGTACATTCCACAATGGCTAGCCTCTGATCTGTCCCGGTTCGCACTTACCTGCAAGATGAAATACTCACTTATAAAATTTCTTCCACAGCGTTGCCATCTCTCTTGTGGGCAGCTGAAGCCGGCGCGGTCCTCTTCTGCGTCTTCTTCCGCGTCCTCTTTTCCCAGAATGCGCCTGCACCGGCCCCTCTCGTCACTTCCGGTGCGGCGCCGCATTCCTCCACAGCTTCTGCGTCGCCCCGGAAGTGACGAGCGGTGCCGGTGCCGTCGCATTGATTCCTGGGAGCGATGACGTTCAGCTCCCAGGAATCATCGCAAGACAGGAAGTGATGGCGGAGCCGCGGCGCTGAGGGAGGAAGTACACTGAGGTGAGTATTTTCGATCTTCAATTACAAGGTGAGTGTAAAAAAAAAAAAAAACCTAACTATCCAATTCCTTTACAGGTGAAGGGGAACTAGCGGACGGGCACAAAAAAAAAAAAAAGATCGATTTTGTGCCCAGAACTCCGCTTTCAGGCCTGGCTAGTAGCTCAGGACTTGAAATTTTGAGCCCTGACTTAGTGGATTGTGCCCTCTATCACTTAGGCTACATTAACACCTGGGTGTTTTGAATCATGAGCAAATTACATCGCACAACGCAAATTTCAGTGGCCCCATCATTGGTGTCAGTGGGAGGAATAGTTCCCTGATTGGTGTCAGTGGGAGGAATAGTTCTCTATGATTGGTGTCAGTGGGAGGAATAGTTCTCTGGTTTCAGTGGGAGGAATAGTTCTCTATGATTGGTGTCCTCAGGAGGACTAGTGCCCCATTGTCTGTGTCCTCGGGAGGAATAGTGTCCCATTGTCTGTGTCCTCGGGAGGGATAGTGCCCCATTGTCGGTGTCCTCGGGAGGGATAGTGCCCCATTGTCGGTGTCCTCGGGAGGAATAGTGCCCCATTGTCGGGCCCCATTGTCGGTGTCCTCGGGAGGAATAGTGCCCCATTGTCGGGCCCCATTGTCGGTGTCCTCGGGAGGAATAGTGCCCCATTGTCGGGCCCCATTGTCGGTGTCCTCGGGAGGCATAGTGCCCCATTGTCGGTGTCCTCGGGAGGAATGGTGCCCCATTGTCGGGCCCCATTGTCGGTGTCCTCGGGAGGAATAGTGCCCCATTGTCGGGCCCCATTGTCGGTGTCCTCGGGAGGGATAGTGCCCCATTGTCGGTGTCCTCGGGAGGAATAGTGCCCCATTGTCGGGCCCCATTGTCGGTGTCCTCGGGAGGAATAGTGCCCCATTGTCGGGCCCCATTGTCGGTGTCCTCGGGAGGAATAGTGCCCCATTGTCGGGCCCCATTGTCGGTGTCCTCGGGAGGCATAGTGCCCCATTGTCGGTGTCAGTGGATGAAATATTGCTCCAAGGGCTGGATAAAAGCAAGCAAAGGGTCACGTCTGGCCCCCAGGCTGCAGTTTTGAGACCACTGCACTAGCTGACCCTTCTCTTCTAGCTTTGAAGGTTGGTCGGCTATACTGAACCTAGAGGGATGTCTTCACGACGGTTTGGGGTCACAGTGCTACTGGACTCTGGTAATAACCTGAATTCCATTCAGTGCAGGAGTAAGGACCACCCACGCCAAAGGAGGATAGGAAGGACGCATAATGGGACCAGCTAGATGAGTGCTGAATTAAAAGTATGCATAAATATATATATATCTCTGAAATACTGTTAAATATTATTTTACCTATTGAATTCTTTTTAACAGACAGAGCAGGTTGTCCGGTTTGGTGGAAATATCCTCCTGTATCTGCATCTCACCAGCATTTGATGTTTACCTTTTACAGCAAATGTCAAAAGAAGAGAGGAAGACCATTAAGCAGTTGGACAAGTGTGACTTCACAGAGATCCACAAGTATTACTTTGATAAGAATGAGGAAAGGAAAGCCTTGCCTAAAGAGAAGAAACAGGTGAGATGTGCAGAGGTGTCTCAATCCTGCAATACAGGACACAGGCCTAATATTCATAGATCCTGGGCTATAGGCTGCTACTTTCAGGTGACTGGATGCTTGGAAAGCTTTTGAGGACACAAGCCCTGGTTGGTCCCCTCAATAACTTTACCCCCCTCTGAGTTCTTTGTGTTCTAAAGTGATGTACCTCTTCTCCCTTACAGAGAAATCACTCTTAGCTTAACTGGTTTATTATTTTACTTTGGATTCTTCAACTCTTCAATGTCTAAACAGCAATAGAAGCATATATCATGACTGGTGCAAGCTTTGTAAAACCTTCGGAGCCATACCCAGACCTGGTGCCATCAGATGGCCTGCAATGTTGCTTCTAGCACTGGACTCTACATAGGCGTTCACCTCTGCTCCCTAAGTAGGGAGATATCTGTAGTTTGCCTTTCTCCGGGTCACTGATGTCCCAGACCTGTTGGTTTAGGCGATGGCTTAGAAGAGGTACAAAATAGCGCTCCAAACTTTTACCCCATCACCGCTTTAACCACTTCCTTTCCTCAGGACGTCATATGATGTCCTTAGATTGAAGTGGAGATATTGGGATGAAGGCGCAGCTGCAGGCATCATCCATAAATCTTTGTTTTTAGCCGGTGCTTCCCTCACTTGTAAAAGCCATTCTAGCGGCTTTTTAGCTGCTGGATTGTTTTTAAAGGCAGCGAGAGCGGACTCCTTCCCCCTCCGGTGCTTCTCCAAGCTCTCCCTTGCGATCAGAGAGCCAGAGATCCGATCTGTGGCAGTGGCGGATTACCATAGAGCTGGCAGTGGACCAGATGGTCCACAGCCATCTCTATGACCCTGGGAGGCTGGAAGCAACGTCATGACGTCACTTCATGCTCTGGCAAATGTAAACACTGCCAGATTTTTTTTTTTTCCTCTGGAAATCATAGGTTAATGATTTTTTCTTTTTTTGTTTCTTTCCAGGGTAGAGGAGACAACTGGGGTTTAATTGAACCCAGATGCCTCCATAAAGACGACATGCCTTTTTCCGATTAGGTATTTGTAAAAATAAAAAATGTTCTTAATTTATTTTGAATCGCCCCTGTCCTCTTTTGCTTGCACACAATGCATTGGTAGGTTGTGCCCACATATGTAAATGATGTTCATACCACGCAACCTCGTCTTTAACTCTAAACTGTGTTACAGGCATTTAAAGAGCAGCCTATGGAGAATTTTGAGTACTGAATTTGGTGCCATTCCACAAGTGTACGCAATTTTGAAGCGTGACATGTTGGGTAGCTATTTTTACTCAGCATAACATCTTTTGTATTATACCAAAAAAATTGGGTTTTATATTTAGTTTTGTTTTGTTTTTGTTTTTTTTTGTTTTTTGCATTTAAAATTATTAGTCTATTTTTTCCCCCAAAACATTGCGTTAAAAAAGAAAATGACT
The DNA here is from genome assembly GCF_965119305.1 of Pelophylax lessonae. NCBI lineage: Eukaryota > Metazoa > Chordata > Amphibia > Anura > Ranidae > Pelophylax > Pelophylax lessonae. The sequence continues at coordinate 13,487,094 of NC_138772.1, forward strand.
GCGCAAATAGCATTTGGCATAAAACGTTGCAACAGCCGCCATTTTTTCCCTTGGGTCTCTGCTAAAAAAAAAAAAATATATATATATATATATATTTATATTGTAAGTTTTATAGGTAATTTTCTAGCAATTAATACCTATTTAAACTTCTAAACAAAAAGTGCCAGAAAAGGCCTGGTCTATGGTTAAAAGCAACTAAAATCTGCTCAAGATCAGTCAGATTTGCAGAATTCTGTGAACCAGCTCTTGTACCGAAGGGTAGCCATTCAATTACCTCTGGAGAACACCCTTTTAAAGGATTTTATTTAAACCTGTTCATAGTACCAAAACCCATTACCTCCAATCAATCATAACTTTATGCTCACAGGCTGGTTAAGTGATTCTCATTACAATGACATCTGAAAGTTGTGACCACCAGAACAGCACCACCGAGCGATGGAGAAAGGTGGCCTGATCTGATGAAACACTTTTGTATGACCGCTATCAAAGCAACCTGGGCTTCCATAACACTCAGCAGTGCCACAGGCTGATCGCCTCCATGACACGCCGCATTCATGCAGTAATTCATGCAAAAGGAGCCCCGACCAAGTATTGAGTGCATCCTATACTGTACATGGAAATACTATTCAATAAGCCAACATTTCTGTAATAAAAATCTTTTTTTTTTTTCCTTTTTTTATTGGTCTTTTGTAATCTAATTTTCTAGGGTACTGAATTTTGGGGTGTCACTATCTGTAAGCCATAATCATCAAAATTAAAATAAGGAAATACTTGAAATCTATCACTTTGTGTAACACATCTATATAAAATATGAATTTCACTTTTTTAATAGAATTGCCAAAATTATTTTTTTTGTTGATATTCTAATTTTGAGATGCACCTCAAAATATATAATTTTGGATCTATATAAAACATTCAATGTAGGAATATATCATAATGCTGTGACTTTATTAAATTTTTCTTTTTTTGCACATTAGAAATTGAAGGAGGAGGCCAGTAAGCTTCAGGAGGAGTACGGTTACTGCATACTGGACGGGCATCGGGAAAAAATTGGCAACTTTAAAACTGAACCACCAGGGCTGTTCCGTGGCCGAGGAGACCACCCCAAAATGGGAATGTTAAAAATGAGAATAAAGCCAGAAGACGTCATTATAAACTGCAGCAAGTGAGCGAGCTCTCCTGTATTCTGCTTTTATCCTTTGCCAATCAGTTCCCATATTTCACCTGAATCTATAAAGCACAGCAATGCCGACTCCCCCAAGTGGGACCATCACCTGCCATAATGTAATAGTATTTCTGATTCATCAAAAAGACAAAGAATTACTGTATTTATCAGCATATATCATGCACACCAGCCCCCCCCCCCTGAAAAAATGATGTGTGCGTGTAATAGACCGATATTTTACCCGGGCTGCCTCAGAGGGAAGGGGGGAGGTCGCGAGCGCCGCCGGATTGCACAGAGCGGTGATCTCCTGTTTACTCAGGGGCCACTGTGATACCAAGTCCCAGCATTGGATCAGTGTTCTGTTGATCATAGGAGCAAGTCCAGGAGGCGGCACTTCGTATTATAGTGGCACGACACTGCGCTACTGTAACTGACAATTGCAAGGTTTTTCGACGCTGTACTAAATAAAATGTCCTTCCCCCCCCCCCCCCCCCCCCCCCCTTACAAATGGAGCTTTCTTTTGGTGAAATTTAATCACCTCTGCGTTTATTTTTTGTGCTGTAAACAAAGACTGACAATTTTGACACTGACTTTTTGGACACTTTGTGGGAACCAGTGACAGTGTTAAAAATATGCACCGTCGCTGTACTAATGGCACTGGCTGGGAAGGGGTTAATATCAGGGGTGATCAAAGGGTTAACTGTGCCTAGCTGGTGTTTATGTACTGTACTGTGAGAGGTGCTTTTATTATGGGAAGAGATGGAATTTATTCTCTGTTTTGCAGTGACACAAATTCCATGCCTTCTGTCCTGTCAGAAAGGCGATTTGCCTTGTTTACATAGGCAGATCATAGTTCTGTGTCCCTGCCTGATGATTGGCGGGTGCCCATGGCATCGAGTCCGTGGTACCCGCCGATCAGCTCCCGCTCTGTGTAATCAAGCGAAGCCAGCCGCCACTGGTGTGCATGTGTGTGTGTGTGTGTGTGTGTGTGTGTGTATGTGTGTGTGTGTGTGTGTGTATGTGTATATATATATATATATATTTATATTAGGGCTGAACGATAGTCGCTATGATGTTGACTATCGTTCTGCGGCCGTAGGCGATATTCATATCGCCGAGGTCACGATATTTTGCATAGGCAGGGGGAAGGGACTCGGAGGAGAACTCACACATCCATCCCACTGCAGCCCGCCCCACACGTTCAGTGAGTCTCACTCTCTGCCCTAGTTTTCTCAATGGCACATTCAGGAAACCAATCACGCCGTGGGTAGCTGCACAGCTAGCCAATCATGCGTGCCTGCACACCTGATTGGTTCGCTGTGCCGCTACTCACGGCGTAGTTGGTTCCCTGAATGTGCCATTGAGAAAACTAGGGCGGAGAGTGAGACTCACTGAACGTGTGGGGCGGGCTGCAGTGCACGAGTGAGTCAGTGTATGCGGCTGTGCTCCTTTCCCGGCTCCTAGTCCACCGCTCCAGCCTCCTACTACCACTGTGAGAGACTGAATAATCCAATCTATTCCACACTGTCACTGGACTGAGTAATTGATTTAAGAGTACCATTATTAACCCTGACCTGCCCAGTGCCCTGTATCTGCAATTACAATTTAGAAGGCTGCCTTCATGCTTCATGATTTCCATTCCCAGCATCCTTCCCAATCCCTTGTTGACTTCAGCCTGGATTGACGAGTCCCTCAATATCGCAATATATATAGTTGAAAAAAAAATATCGCCAGATTTTTTTTCCAATATCGTGCAGGCCTAATTTTATATATATATATATATATATATATATATATATATATGTGTGTATATATATATATATATATATATATAAAATCTCTCTCTCTTATTTATCGGCGTATAACATGCACCTCAATTTTTGGAGGGAAATTTCAGAAATAAGTTTACATTTGAAATAAACAGCTTTGCCCTTGAATGCAGCCTCGCCAGCGCCGTGTCCAGCAATGCAGCCTCGCGCCAGCGCCGTGTCCAGCAATGCAGCCTCGCCAGCGCCATTGCACAGAGCAGGGCGGGCCAAGGAGTGGGAGGACGAGCAGCTGCTGTCATCTGAAGTCCTGGCGCCTGTGATAGACGTCACATGTCCCGGCCACTGTGCTGTCTATCATAGGAGGCAGGACTTCCTATGACAGCGACCACTCGTCCTTTCTTCTCCTCGGCCCGGCCTGCCTCTCGGCACTGCCTGGGTTTTTTTTTTTTTAAATATATCGGCGTATAACATGCACTGCTGCTTTGCCCTCCATTTTTAGGAGGAAAAAGTGCATGTTATACGCCGATAAATACGATATATAATATATTTGATATGGCGCAGAGGTGCCACCTTGTAGCAGTAAAACTGCTATAGGGTGGACCTTAAAGCGGAGTTCCACCCAAAAGTGGAACTTCTGCTTATCTACTGCCTCCACCTGCCCCTCCGGTGCCACATTTCACACCTTTCAGGGGGGAACAGGTACCTATTTTTGACAGTTACCCTTCCCCACCTCCGGGAGACAGCGCCGCGGCGCCGTCCCTCAGGAGTTCTTTCCCCCCGCCGCCAAGCCAATTAGAATGCACAGTAGGGAACCGGCTGTGAAGCCGACAGGCTTCATTGCCAGTTTCCCTTAGAACGAATTTGTAGCTGCTGGCTTTTATTTTATTTTTTTTCCCCAGCTGGAACACCGCTTTAAGTGGTTAATGGCCAGGATTTTGGAATCTGCTGTCCAAAAAGCCTATACAGGTGTGATGGTCAGGTATCCACAATCTGTTGGCCATCTAGTGTATATCTTTTCTACCTACAGCTCTGGCGCTCTCTTTGCAGTTGTTAGAGCCTTTCAAATAAACGTATATTGTATTCTCTAACTTCAGAAGCTTTCAGGATACTCTAGAACAAGGTACTGTCTGTGTCTACTTTTCACCCTGCAAGTTTGTTTTTACAGTTTCCATAGTTAGTTTTAATTAACCAATGGTAAAATCATTTTCTTCTCAGAGACTCGAAAGTTCCCGAGCCTCCTCCTGGCCACAAGTGGAAGGAAGTGCGCTTTGATAACACAGTCACCTGGCTGGCTTCATGGACTGAAAATATTCAGGGTGCCATCAAGTACATCATGTTGAACCCCAGCTCAAAACTTAAGGTCGGAAACACACTGATCTAGATTACAATTCACATTAGTTCTAACAATCTACAGTTTTGAGAATTAACAAATATTCATTTTCAGTCTGCCACGTCAGTGTTTTTAGATTTTTTTTTTCTTTTTTGTTAGATGTTACTATGGTATACTGAAGTAGAATTGCAAGCATTTCATAAGTGTCAAAGGCTTTTATTGACAATGACATTAGGTTTATGCAAAGAGTCGATATTTGCATTGTTAACACTTCTGTTTTCTACCCTTTGTAATTCAGGGGGAGAAGGACTGGCAGAAATATGAAACTGCCCGGCGCCTGAAAGATGTGGTGGATCACATCCGATCTCAGTATCGAGTGGATTGGAAATCCCGTGAGATGAAGAAGAGACAGAGAGCTGTGGCATTGTATTTCATTGATAAGGTATGGAAACGGCCATTATAGGTATGGAATTTCATTCCATTAATATGCTATTGATTGAACTATTGAAAAACTATTGATTTCTATTTCCTGCACTTCACTGTATTTTGTCGTTTGTTTTTATAACAGCCCATTCAGACTGGCGCGATCCGACTTTGAGGGGGCAACCTGTGAAGTCGCGGTGCACATGCACCGCGACTTCGACGCAACTTGCAGGGACTTCACATAATGGAAGTCAATGGAAGTCGATCCCAGGTCGCCCCAAAGTAGTACAGGACCCTTTTTCTAAGTCGGAGCGACTTGTGTCGCTCCTATTAGAACGGCTCCTGTACTACTCAATGGACCGCGACCGAGCGCGACTTGTCAGGCTGAGAAGTCGCGCTAGTCTGAATGGGGTCTTACAGGTACTTATATAGCACATATATTACAATTTATTCAGTGCTTTATACATTTATTATATATTCACATCAGTCCCAGCCCTCAAGGAGCTTTCAATCAAAGGTCCTGAACTCCCAATCATGCATACACACATGCTCGGGCCAATTTAGACAGGAGACAGCCTACCAGCATGTCTTTTGGAGTGTGTGAGGATACCCCGGCCGGCACAGGGAGAACATGCAAACTCCAGGCAGGCAGGGGTGCCATGGTTGGGATTGCAACC